>NC_140579.1:890512695-890668817 GCF_964204655.1 Triturus cristatus
GTGGTGTTTGGGTAGTGTAGGGGGTCGTGCTGGGGGTATTTTTAGGGTTTAGGGTAGTGCAGTGGTTTTTGGGTAGTGTAGGGAATCGTGCTGGGGGAGTGTTTTAGGGTTCAATGTAGTGCAGCTGGGTGTGGGTGGTGTAGGGGATCATGCTGGCAGTAGTGTGTTAGGGTTTAGGGTAGTGCAGTGGTGTTTGGGTAGTGGAGGGGGGTCATGCTGGGGGAGATTTAGGGTTTAGGGTAGTGCAGTGGTGTTTGGGTAGTGTAGGGAGTCGTGCTGGGGGAGTGTTTTAGGGTTTTGGGTAATGCAGCTGGGTTTGGGTAGTGTAGGGGATCGTGCTGGGGTAGTTGTTTAGGGTTCAGGGGAGTGCAGTGGTGTATGGATAGTGAAGGGGTACTGCTGGGGGTTGTGTTTTAGGGTTTAGGGTAGTGCAATGGTGTTTGGATGGTATAGGGGTACTGCTGGGGGTAGTGTTTTAGGGTTTAGGGCAGTGCAGTGGTGTTCGGGCAGTGTAGGAGGTTGTGCTGGGATGGTGTTTCAGGGTTTAGGGCAGTGCAGTGGTGTTTGGGCAGTGTAGGGGGTGGTGCTGGGGTGGTGTTTCAGGGTTTAGGGCAGTGTAGTGGTGTTCGGGCAGTATAGGGGTCGTGCTGGAGGTGGTGTTTCAGGGTTTAGGGCAGTGCAGTGGTGTTCGGGCAGTGTAGGGGGTCTTGCTGGGGGTGGTGTTTCAGGGTTTAGGGCAGTGGTGTTCGGGCAGTGTAGGGGGTGTTGCTGGGGGTGGTGTTTCAGGGACTAGGGCAGTGCAGTGGTGTTCGGGCAGTGTACGGGGTCTTGCTGGGGTTATTGTTTCAGGGTGTAGGGCAGTGCAGTGGTGTTCGGGCAGTATAGGGGTCGTGCTGGGGGTGGCGTTTCAGGGTTTAGGGCAGTGCAGTGGTGTTCGGGCAGTGTAGGGGGTGTTGCTGGGGGTGGTGTTTCAGGGTTTAGGGCAGTGGTGTTCGGGCAGTGTAGGGGGTGTTGCTGGGGGTGGTGTTTCATGGATTTGGGCAGTGCAGTGGTGTTCGGGCAGTGTAGGGGGTCTTGCTGGGGTTATGGTTTCAGGGTGTAGGGCAGTGCAGTGGGGTTCGGGCAGAGTAGGGGGTCTTGCTGGGGTTATTGTTTCAGGGTTTAGGGCAGTGTAGTGGTGTTCGGGCAGTGTTGGGGGTCATGCTGGGGTAGTGTTTCAGGGTTTAGGGCAGTGCAGTTGTGTTCGGGCAGTGTAGGGGGTCTTGCTGGGGTTATTGTTTCACAGTTTAGGGCAGTGTAGTGGTGTTCGGGCAGTGTAGGGGGTCATGCTGGGGTAGTGTTTCAGGGTTTAGGGCAGTGCAGTGGTGTTCGTGCAGTGTAGGGGGTCATGCTGGGGTAGTGTTTTAGGGTTTAGGGAAGTGCAGTGATGTTCGGGCAGTGTAGGCGTCATTCTCGGGGCGGTCTTTCAGGGTTTAGGGCAGTGCAGTGGTGTTCGGGCAGTGTAGGGGGTCGTGCTGAGGGTATTGTTTCAGGGATTAGGGTAGAGCAGTGGTGTTCGGGCAGTGTAGGGGGTCATGTTGGGGCTGGTGTTTCAGGGTTTAGGGCAGTGCAGTGGGGTTCAGGCAGTGTAGGGTGACGTGCTGGGGGTAGTGTTTCAGGGTTTAGGGCAGAACAGTGGTGTTCGGGCAGTGTAGGGGTCATGCTGGGGGTCGTTTGTTTAGGGTTTATGGCAGTGTAGTGGTATTCAGGCAAAGAAGGGGGTCTTGCTGGGGCTAGTGTTTCAGGGTTTAGGGCAGTGCAGTGGTGTTCGGGGAGTATAGGGCGTCTTGCTGGGGCTGGTGTTTCAGGCTTTAGGACAATGCAGTGGTGTTCGGGCAGTATAGGGGGTCTTGCTGGGGCTGGTGTTTCAGGGTTTAGGGCAGTGCAGTGGTGTTCGGGGAGTGTAGGGCGTTGTGTTGGGGCTATTGTTTCAGGCTTTAGGGCAGTGCAGTGGTGTTCGGGCATTATAGGGGGTCTTGCTTGGGCTAGTGTTTCAGGGTTTAGGGCAGTGCAGTGGTGTTCGGGCAGTGTAGGGGGTCATGCTGGGGCTGGACTTTCAGGGTTTAGGGAGGTGCAGTAGTGTTTGGGCAGTGTAGGGGGTCGTGCTGGTGCTAGTGTTTCAGGGTTAAGGGCAGTGCAGTGGTGTTCGGGCAGTGTAGGGGTTCTTGCTGGGGCTGGTGTTTCAGGGTTTAGGGCAGTGCAATGGTATTCGGGCAGTGTAGGGGTTCGTGCTGGGGCTGGTGTTTCAGGGTTTAGGGCAGTCCAGTGGTGTTCAGGCAGCTTAGATGTTCGTGCTGGGGCTGGTGTTTCAGGGTTTAGGGCAGTCCAGTGGTGTTTGGGCAGCGTAGGGGGTCGTGGTGGGGCTGGTGGGGCTGGTGTTTCAGGGTTTAGCGCAGTGCAGTGGCGTTCGGGCAGCGTAGGGGGTCATGGTGGGGCTGGTGTTTCAAGGTGTAGGGCAGGGCAGTGGTGTTTGGGCAGCGTAGGGGGTCGTGCTGGGGCTGGTGTTTCAGGGTTTGGGGCAGAGCAGTGGTGTTCAGGCACCATAGGGGTTCGAGCTGGAGCTGGTGTTTCAGGGTTTAGGGCAGTGCCGTGTTGCTCTGGCACTGTAGGGGGTCTTGCTGGGGGTGGTGTTTAAGGGTTTAGGGCAGGGCAGTGGTGTTCGGGCAGTGTAGGGGGTCTTGCTGAGGGTGGTGTTTCAGGGTTTAGGGCAGTGCAGTGGTGTTCGTGCAGTGTAGGGTGTCGTGCGGGTGGTGTTTCAGGGTTTAGGGCAGTGCAGTGGTGTTCGGGCAGCATAGGGGGGTCATACTGGGGAAGTGTTTTAGGGTTTAGGGCAGTGCAGTGATGTTTGTGTAGTGTAGAGGGTCGTGCTGAGGTTAGGTTTAGGGTAGTGCAGTGGTGTTTGCTTATTGTAGCGGGTCGTGCTGGGGGTAGTGTTTTAGGGCTTAGGGCAGTGCAGTGGTGTTTGTGTAGTGTAGGGGGTCGTACTGGGGGTAGTGTTTTAGGGTTTAGGGTAGTGCAGTGGTGTTTGGGTAGTGTAGGGGGTCCTGTTGGGGGCACTGTTTTAGGGTTTACGGTAGTGCAGTGGTGTTTGGGTACTCTAGGGGGTCATGCGGGGGCAGTTTTTAGGGTTTAGCGTAGGGCAGTGGTGTTGGTGTAGGTTAGCGGGACGTGCTGGGGATGGTGTTTCAGGGTATAGGGCAGTGAAGTGGTGTTCGGGTAGTGTAGGGGATCGTGCTGGGGCTGGTGTTTCAGGGTTTAGGGCAGTGCAGTGGTGTTCGGACAGAGTAGGGGTCTTGCTGGGGCTGGTGTTTCAGGGTTTAGGGCAGTGCAGTGGTGTTCGAGCAGCATAGGCGTTCGTGCTGAGGCTGGTGTTTCAGGGTTTAGGGCAGTCCAGTGGTGTTCAAGCAGCTTAGGGGTTCGAGCTGGGCCTGGTGTTTCAGGGTTTAGGGCAGTGCAGTGGTGTTCGGGCAGTGTAGGGGGTCATGCTGGGGTTACTATTTCAGGGTTTAGGGCAGTGCAGTGGTGTTCAGGCAGTGCAGCGGGCCATGCTGGGGTAGTGTATCAGTGTTTAGGGCAGTGCAGTTGTGTTTGTGCAGTGTAGGGGGTCATGCTGGGGTACTTATTTAGGGTTTAGGGAAGTGCAGTGATGTTCGGGCAGTGTAGGTGTCGTTCTCGGGCGGTGTTTCAGGGTTTAGGGCAGTGCAGTGGTGTTCGGGCAGTGTAGGGGGTCATGCTGAGGGTATTGTTTCAGGGTTTAGGGTATTGCAGTGGTGTTCGGGCAGTGTAGGGGGTCGTGCTGAGGCTGGTGCTTCAGAGTTTAGTTCAGTGCAGTGGTTTTCGGGTAGTGTAGGGGGTCATACTGGGGCTGGTGTTTCAGGGTTTAGGGCAGTGCAGTGGTGTTCGTGCAGTGTAGGGGGTCGTGCTGGGGCTAGTGTTTCAGGGTTGAGGGCAGTGCAGTGGCATTCGGGCAGTGTAGGGGGTCGTGCTGGGGCTAGTGTTTCAAGGTTTAAGGCAGTGCAGTGGGGTTCGGGCAGTGTAGGAGGAAGTGCTGTGGGTAATGTTGCAGGGTTTAGGGCAGAACAGTGGTGTTCCGGCAGTGTAGGGGGTCATGCTGGGGGTAGTTTTTTAGGGTTTAGGGCAATGCAGTGGTGTTTGGGCAGTGTAGGGGTTCGTGCAGGGGGTGGTGTATCAGGGTTTAGGGCAGTGCAGAGGTGTTCAGGCTGTGTAGGGGGTCTTGCTGGGGGTGGTGTTTCAGGGTTTAGGGTAGTGCAGTGGTGTTCAGACTATGTAGGGGTCGTGCAGGGGCTGGTGTTTCAGGGTATTGGATTGGATTGGATGTACATTTGTAGAGCGCGAATTGCTGCCCTGAGGCGTCCAAGCGCTGAGAATACCACTGACCCGCACAGTAGCCCAGGAGGGGAGAGAAAGGGGGTAAATTAGACAGGATGAAATAAAAAGGTTTTCAGCTGTTTGCGGAAGGCCGTAAGATTGGGGTTGGCTCTGAGATGCAATGGGAGGCCGTTCCAGGCTCTGGCAGCATTATGAGAGAATGTTCTACCTCCGGATCTGGCTCTTTTAATTCTGGGGGCCAATGCAAGGAAAGTCTGACTAGAGCGTAGGCTTCTGCTGGGCGTGTAATGGGTAATTAGGTCCCGCGTAATCCTGGGGCCAGTGTTCCAGAAAGCCTGGTGAGCTATGCACATAGCTTTAAACATAACTCTCTGGCGCACTGGTAGCCAGTGAAGGGATACCAGTCCGGACCTCACTGACTGTCTGCGGGGAAGGTCGAGTAAAATGCGTGCTGCGCAGTTCTGGACTGTCTGAAGCCTTCTCAGAGTGGAATCAGGAGCACCAAGATAAAGTGCGTTATTAAAATCAAGGCGTGACTGAATTAGACCTTGTATGGCTGCTTGTTTGGCTTCCAGGGGAAGGAGAGGGAGAATTTTCTTTAACATCCTCATGATGCCAAAACAAGTGGCTGAGAGTTTTATGGATTGTACATTAAAGGACAGAGATCTGTCCAGCCAGACTCCGAGACTCTTGATACTGTTTTTGGGAGTTGGGGGGGATCCCAAACTAGGCGGCCACAGGGAGGCGGGGAGACTAAGATCCGAGGGGCCTAGAAGCATAAGCTCAGTTTTGTCCCCATTCAATTTGAAGCACGATAGGGACATCCAGGTCTTCACTTCCACCAGGCACTCTCTGAGCCCGCCCCGAGCAGGTGGATTGGCTGCCTGCGTCATGGAGACCACTAGCTGCGTGTCGTCCGCATAGGAGATGATCTTAATCCCAAATGGGCGGACGACATCAGCCAGCGGCCTCATGTACAGATTAAAGAGTGCAGGGCTCAGAGAAGAGCCCTGGGGGACTCCGCACTTCAAAGGTCTGCTGGTGGACACAGACTCGCCTTCGAACACACGAAAAGATCTATCCTCTAAGAAGGACTGGAACCAAGACCAGGCTTTATCCTTAATCCCGGCCTGGGATATGCGGTACAGCAGAATGTCATGGCTGACCGTGTCAAAGGCCGCGCTGAGATCAAGGAGGATCACTGCCACTGATCCTCCTTGATCCAGGATTTTTCTGGCTTCCTCGGTGACCATGAGGAGGGCGGTCTCGGTCCCATGTTTAGGTCTAAAGCCCGTCTGGGTGGGGTCCAATAGGTGGTGATCTTCCAGGAAGTTTATAAGTTGTAGATTTATATATTTCTCCAGGAGCTTGCTTGCCCATGGGAGCAGGGAAATGGGGCGGAAGTTGCTCAGATTGGTAGAGTCCAAATTAGGCTTTTTTAATAAGGCTCTGACCATAGCCTGCTTCTATACGGTCGGGACCGTGCCAGAAGAGATGGAGGCATTTAAGACCTCCCTATTAATAGGTAGGGTGGTCTGCGAAGCTGCCATTATTATGTCTGGTGGGGCAGGGTCATCAGGGGATCCGGATTTTACTTTTCGTGCTAAGGGTTCAAGAGTGGCGAGATCCAGAGGAAGGAAGTGAGTCAACGTGGGTGGCTGTTTACTGGGGGGGGGTAGCGAGATGGAGAGAGGGGGTTGAGGGGGTAGGGTTTTTCGGGGGAAAGGCAGAGTAGATAGAGCTTATTTTCTGATGAAAAAATTCAACGATATTATTGCAGTGGGTAGTGGACTTGTCCGCCTGCAGGCGAGGGGGCTGTTTAGTTAGTGTTTTTAATGATTTGGAAAATTTCCTTGGGTTTAGATTTAGCAAGCAGGATTTTCGAGGAGAAGTATGAGGCTTGTGCCGCTTTTATCAGTGTTTTATATTCACTGATGGCTTCTCGATAGAGGGTTTTATTGTCTATAGAATAATCGGATCGCCATCGTCTTTCTGATTTCCTGCAGAGTCATTTCTTGTCTCTAAGAGTCTCCGTATACCACGGGGCAGTTTTGTGGGAACGTTTGAGCGTGATTTTCTTTTTGGGCAGAACAACATCAAGAGATTGAGTGATCCAGTTGACATAGGCCTGGTTAGCTAGGCCGGGGTTGTCATTAATCATAGGTGGATTCTCAGCAAGTTTGCTGGTCCACTTGTCAACTGCTAGGTGGGACCAAGCTCTCGTGAGTCTAGTGGTAGGTGTTGGTTCAGGGGTTTTAAACACAGTCCAGTTAATGGGGATCAGGAAATGATCAGTCCAGGGCAGGGGAATAGGTGGACTGGTTAGAAGGCCAGGGCAGTTGCTGAAGACTGGGTCCAGCAAATGGCCCTTCACGTGGGTGGCAGAGGTGACCCGTTGGGAGAGTTGCAGAGCTTCTAGATCTTCTGCTAAGCTCAAGGCTATGTGGTCTGAAGATAACTCGAAATGAAAATTAAAGTCACCTAGCAGGATGAAGTTGGATGTGATATTAAGACGTTCAGCCACGCTAAAAGGTAGACTGACATGGAACTGCTTCTGGGGGCCAGGAGGGCGGTAGATAAGAGCGCCGGAAAGGCAACTGTTGGGTGATAATTCAATGTTGAAAGTAAGACTTTGACAGTCCGTAATGGTTTCGGAAACCACTCGGCAGTGGAGTTGTTCTTTGTGAATTATCGCCACGCCTCCTCCACTCCCTTTAAGTCTGTCTTGGCGGGAGATTTGGAAGCCTGGTGGAAGGGCTTCTATGACCGCTGGATCGGTCAGTGCAGTGGTGTTCGGGCAGTGTAGAGGGTCGTGCTGGGGCTGGTGTTTCAGGGTTTAGGGCAGTGCAGTGGTGTTCGGGCAGCGTAGGTGGTCATGCAGGGGCTGGTGTTTTAGGGTTTAGGGCAGTGCAGTGGTATTCGTGGAAAGAAGGGGGTCTTGCTGGGGCTGGTATTTCAGGGTTTAGGGCAGTGCAGTGGTATTCGGGCAAAGAAGGGGGTCTTGCTGTTGCTGGTGTTTCAGGGTTTAGGGCAGTGCAGTGGTGTTCGGGGAGTGTAGGGCATCTTGCTGGGCCTGGTGTTAAAGGATTTAGGGCAGTGCAGCAGTGTTCGGGCAGTGTAGGGGGTCATGCTGGGGCTGGACTTTCAGGGTTTAGGGAGGTGCAGTAGTGTTTGGGCAGTGTAGGGGGTCGTGCTGGTGCTAGTGTTTCAGGGTTAAGGGCAGTGCAGTGGTGTTCGGGCAGTGTAGGGGTTCTTGCTGGGGCTGGTGTTTCAGGGTTTAGGGCAGTGCAATGGTATTCGGGCAGTGTAGGGGTTCGTGCTGGGGCTGGTGTTTCAGGGTTTAGGGCAGTCCAGTGGTGTTCAGGCAGCTTAGATGTTCGTGCTGGGGCTGGTGTTTCAGGGTTTAGGGCAGTCCAGTGGTGTTTGGGCAGCGTAGGGGGTCGTGGTGGGGCTGGTGGGGCTGGTGTTTCAGGGTTTAGCGCAGTGCAGTGGCGTTCGGGCAGCGTAGGGGGTCATGGTGGGGCTGGTGTTTCAAGGTGTAGGGCAGGGCAGTGGTGTTTGGGCAGCGTAGGGGGTCGTGCTGGGGCTGGTGTTTCAGGGTTTGGGGCAGAGCAGTGGTGTTCAGGCACCATAGGGGTTCGAGCTGGAGCTGGTGTTTCAGGGTTTAGGGCAGTGCCGTGTTGCTCTGGCACTGTAGGGGGTCTTGCTGGGGGTGGTGTTTAAGGGTTTAGGGCAGGGCAGTGGTGTTCGGGCAGTGTAGGGGGTCTTGCTGAGGGTGGTGTTTCAGGGTTTAGGGCAGTGCAGTGGTGTTCGTGCAGTGTAGGGTGTCGTGCGGGTGGTGTTTCAGGGTTTAGGGCAGTGCAGTGGTGTTCGGGCAGCATAGGGGGGTCATACTGGGGAAGTGTTTTAGGGTTTAGGGCAGTGCAGTGATGTTTGTGTAGTGTAGAGGGTCGTGCTGAGGTTAGGTTTAGGGTAGTGCAGTGGTGTTTGCTTATTGTAGGGGGTCGTGCTGGGGGTAGTGTTTTAGGGCTTAGGGCAGTGCAGTGGTGTTTGTGTAGTGTAGGGGGTTGTACTGGGGGTAGTGTTTTAGGGTTTAGGGTAGTGCAGTGGTGTTTGGGTAGTGTAGGGGGTCCTGTTGGGGGCACTGTTTTAGGGTTTACGGTAGTGCAGTGGTGTTTGGGTACTCTAGGGGGTCATGCGGGGGCAGTTTTTAGGGTTTAGCGTAGGGCAGTGGTGTTGGTGTAGGTTAGCGGGACGTGCTGGGGATGGTGTTTCAGGGTATAGGGCAGTGAAGTGGTGTTCGGGTAGTGTAGGGGATCGTGCTGGGGCTGGTGTTTCAGGGTTTAGGGCAGTGCAGTGGTGTTCGGACAGAGTAGGGGTCTTGCTGGGGCTGGTGTTTCAGGGTTTAGGGCAGTGCAGTGGTGTTCGAGCAGCATAGGCGTTCGTGCTGAGGCTGGTGTTTCAGGGTTTAGGGCAGTCCAGTGGTGTTCAAGCAGCTTAGGGGTTCGAGCTGGGCCTGGTGTTTCAGGGTTTAGGGCAGTGCAGTGGTGTTCGGGCAGTGTAGGGGGTCATGCTGGGGTTACTATTTCAGGGTTTAGGGCAGTGCAGTGGTGTTCAGGCAGTGCAGCGGGCCATGCTGGGGTAGTGTATCAGTGTTTAGGGCAGTGCAGTTGTGTTTGTGCAGTGTAGGGGGTCATGCTGGGGTACTTATTTAGGGTTTAGGGAAGTGCAGTGATGTTCGGGCAGTGTAGGTGTCGTTCTCGGGCGGTGTTTCAGGGTTTAGGGCAGTGCAGTGGTGTTCGGGCAGTGTAGGGGGTCATGCTGAGGGTATTGTTTCAGGGTTTAGGGTATTGCAGTGGTGTTCGGGCAGTGTAGGGGGTCGTGCTGAGGCTGGTGCTTCAGAGTTTAGTTCAGTGCAGTGGTTTTCGGGTAGTGTAGGGGGTCATACTGGGGCTGGTGTTTCAGGGTTTAGGGCAGTGCAGTGGTGTTCGTGCAGTGTAGGGGGTCGTGCTGGGGCTAGTGTTTCAGGGTTGAGGGCAGTGCAGTGGCATTCGGGCAGTGTAGGGGGTCGTGCTGGGGCTAGTGTTTCAAGGTTTAAGGCAGTGCAGTGGGGTTCGGGCAGTGTAGGAGGAAGTGCTGTGGGTAATGTTGCAGGGTTTAGGGCAGAACAGTGGTGTTCCGGCAGTGTAGGGGGTCATGCTGGGGGTAGTTTTTTAGGGTTTAGGGCAATGCAGTGGTGTTTGGGCAGTGTAGGGGTTCGTGCAGGGGGTGGTGTATCAGGGTTTAGGGCAGTGCAGAGGTGTTCAGGCTGTGTAGGGGGTCTTGCTGGGGGTGGTGTTTCAGGGTTTAGGGTAGTGCAGTGGTGTTCAGACTATGTAGGGGTCGTGCAGGGGCTGGTGTTTCAGGGTATTGGATTGGATTGGATGTACATTTGTAGAGCGCGAATTGCTGCCCTGAGGCGTCCAAGCGCTGAGAATACCACTGACCCGCACAGTAGCCCAGGAGGGGAGAGAAAGGGGGTAAATTAGACAGGATGAAATAAAAAGGTTTTCAGCTGTTTGCGGAAGGCCGTAAGATTGGGGTTGGCTCTGAGATGCAATGGGAGGCCGTTCCAGGCTCTGGCAGCATTATGGGAGAATGTTCTACCTCCGGATCTGGCTCTTTTAATTCTGGGGGCCAATGCAAGGAAAGTCTGACTAGAGCGTAGGCTTCTGCTGGGCGTGTAATGGGTAATTAGGTCCCGCGTAATCCTGGGGCCAGTGTTCCAGAAAGCCTGGTGAGCTATGCACATAGCTTTAAACATAACTCTCTGGCGCACTGGTAGCCAGTGAAGGGATACCAGTCCGGACCTCACTGACTGTCTGCGGGGAAGGTCGAGTAAAATGCGTGCTGCGCAGTTCTGGACTGTCTGAAGCCTTCTCAGAGTGGAATCAGGAGCACCAAGATAAAGTGCGTTATTAAAATCAAGGCGTGACTGAATTAGACCTTGTATGGCTGCTTGTTTGGCTTCCAGGGGAAGGAGAGGGAGAATTTTCTTTAACATCCTCATGATGCCAAAACAAGTGGCTGAGAGTTTTATGGATTGTACATTAAAGGACAGAGATCTGTCCAGCCAGACTCCGAGACTCTTGATACTGTTTTTGGGAGTTGGGGGGGATCCCAAACTAGGCGGCCACAGGGAGGCGGGGAGACTAAGATCCGAGGGGCCTAGAAGCATAAGCTCAGTTTTGTCCCCATTCAATTTGAAGCACGATAGGGACATCCAGGTCTTCACTTCCACCAGGCACTCTCTGAGCCCGCCCCGAGCAGGTGGATTGGCTGCCTGCGTCATGGAGACCACCAGCTGCGTGTCGTCCGCATAGGAGATGATCTTAATCCCAAATGGGCGGACGACATCAGCCAGCGGCCTCATGTACAGATTAAAGAGTGCAGGGCTCAGAGAAGAGCCCTGGGGGACTCCGCACTTCAAAGGTCTGCTGGTGGACACAGACTCGCCTTCGAACACACGAAAAGATCTATCCTCTAAGAAGGACTGGAACCAAGACCAGGCTTTATCCTTAATCCCGGCCTGGGATATGCGGTACAGCAGAATGTCATGGCTGACCGTGTCAAAGGCCGCGCTGAGATCAAGGAGGATCACTGCCACTGATCCTCCTTGATCCAGGATTTTTCTGGCTTCCTCGGTGACCATGAGGAGGGCGGTCTCGGTCCCATGTTTAGGTCTAAAGCCCGTCTGGGTGGGGTCCAATAGGTGGTGATCTTCCAGGAAGTTTATAAGTTGTAGATTTATATATTTCTCCAGGAGCTTGCTTGCCCATGGGAGCAGGGAAATGGGGCGGAAGTTGCTCAGATTGGTAGAGTCCAAATTAGGCTTTTTTAATAAGGCTCTGACCATAGCCTGCTTCTATACGGTCGGGACCGTGCCAGAAGAGATGGAGGCATTTAAGACCTCCCTATTAATAGGTAGGGTGGTCTGCGAAGCTGCCATTATTATGTCTGGTGGGGCAGGGTCATCAGGGGATCCGGATTTTACTTTTCGTGCTAAGGGTTCAAGAGTGGCGAGATCCAGAGGAAGGAAGTGAGTCAACGTGGGTGGCTGTTTACTGGGGGGGGGTAGCGAGATGGAGAGAGGGGGTTGAGGGGGTAGGGTTTTTCGGGGGAAAGGCAGAGTAGATAGAGCTTATTTTCTGATGAAAAAATTCAACGATATTATTGCAGTGGGTAGTGGACTTGTCCGCCTGCAGGCGAGGGGGCTGTTTAGTTAGTGTTTTTAATGATTTGGAAAATTTCCTTGGGTTTAGATTTAGCAAGCAGGATTTTCGAGGAGAAGTATGAGGCTTGTGCCGCTTTTATCAGTGTTTTATATTCACTGATGGCTTCTCGATAGAGGGTTTTATTGTCTATAGAATAATCGGATCGCCATCGTCTTTCTGATTTCCTGCAGAGTCATTTCTTGTCTCTAAGAGTCTCCGTATACCACGGGGCAGTTTTGTGGGAACGTTTGAGCGTGATTTTCTTTTTGGGCAGAACAACATCAAGAGATTGAGTGATCCAGTTGACATAGGCCTGGTTAGCTAGGCCGGGGTTGTCATTAATCATAGGTGGATTCTCAGCAAGTTTGCTGGTCCACTTGTCAACTGCTAGGTGGGACCAAGCTCTCGTGAGTCTAGTGGTAGGTGTTGGTTCAGGGGTTTTAAACACAGTCCAGTTAATGGGGATCAGGAAATGATCAGTCCAGGGCAGGGGAATAGGTGGACTGGTTAGAAGGCCAGGGCAGTTGCTGAAGACTGGGTCCAGCAAATGGCCCTTCACGTGGGTGGCAGAGGTGACCCGTTGGGAGAGTTGCAGAGCTTCTAGATCTTCTGCTAAGCTCAAGGCTATGTGGTCTGAAGATAACTCGAAATGAAAATTAAAGTCACCTAGCAGGATGAAGTTGGATGTGATATTAAGACGTTCAGCCACGCTAAAAGGTAGACTGACATGGAACTGCTTCTGGGGGCCAGGAGGGCGGTAGATAAGAGCGCCGGAAAGGCAACTGTTGGGTGATAATTCAATGTTGAAAGTAAGACTTTGACAGTCCGTAATGGTTTCGGAAACCACTCGGCAGTGGAGTTGTTCTTTGTGAATTATCGCCACGCCTCCTCCACTCCCTTTAAGTCTGTCTTGGCGGGAGATTTGGAAGCCTGGTGGAAGGGCTTCTATGACCGCTGGATCGGTCAGTGCAGTGGTGTTCGGGCAGTGTAGAGGGTCGTGCTGGGGCTGGTGTTTCAGGGTTTAGGGCAGTGCAGTGGTGTTCGGGCAGCGTAGGTGGTCATGCAGGGGCTGGTGTTTTAGGGTTTAGGGCAGTGCAGTGGTATTCGTGGAAAGAAGGGGGTCTTGCTGGGGCTGGTATTTCAGGGTTTAGGGCAGTGCAGTGGTATTCGGGCAAAGAAGGGGGTCTTGCTGTTGCTGGTGTTTCAGGGTTTAGGGCAGTGCAGTGGTGTTCGGGGAGTGTAGGGCATCTTGCTGGGCCTGGTGTTAAAGGATTTAGGGCAGTGCAGCAGTGTTCGGGCAGTATAGGGGGTCTTGCTGGGGCTGGTGTTTCAGGGTTTAGGGCAGTGCAGTGGTGTTCGGGCTCTGTAGGGGGTCGTGCTGGGGCTGGTTTTCAGGGTATAGGGCAGTGCAGTGGTGTTCGGGCAGTATAGGGGATCATGCTAGGGCTGGTGTTTCAGAGTTTAGGGCAGTGCAGTGGTGTTCGGGCAGTGTAGGGGGTCATGCGGGGGCTGGTGTTTCAGGGTTTAGGGCAGTCCAGTGGTGTTTGGGCACTGTAGGGGGTCTTGCTGGGGCTGGTGTTTCAGGGTTTAGGGCAGTACAGTGGTATTCGGGCAGTGTAGGGGGTTGTGCTGGGGCTGGTGTTTTGGGGTTAAGGGCAGTCCAGTGGTGTTCAGGCAGCGTAGGGGGTCGTGGTGGGGCTGGTGTTTCAGGGTTTAGGGCAGTGCAGTGGTGTTCGGGGCTGTGTAGGGGGTTGTGGCGGGGCTGGTGTTTCCTGGTGTAGGGCAATGCAGTGGCGTTCGGGCAGCGTAGGGGGTCGTGGTGGGGCTGGTGTTTCAGGTTATTGGGCAGAGCAGTGGTGTTCGGGCAACGTAGGGGTTCGAGCTGGGGCTGGTGTTTCAGGATTTAGGGTAGTTCAGTGTTGCTCTGGCAGTGTCGGGGGTCTTGCTGGGGGTGGTGTTTCAGAGTTTAGGGCTGTGGTGTTAGGGCAGTGTAGGGGGTCTTGCTGGGGGTGGTGTTTCAGGGTTTAGGGCAGTGCAGTGGCGTTCCGGCTGCATAGGGGGTCGTGGTGGGGCTGGTGTTTCAGGGTTTAGGGCAGTGCAGTGGTATTCGGGCAGTGTAGGAGGTTTATTTATTTATTTATTTATTTACGCAACTTTTATAGCGCGACAAATACCCGAAGGTGTCTCGGCGCTGTAGAGCAACTGGAATCTATCATCAAGTCATCCTCTTACTGATTAAACAGCCATGTTTTCAAGAGCCTGCGGAAGCTCATCAGATTCGGGGCAGTTTTGATGGCTAGTGGCAAGAGGTTCCAAAGTTTTGGAGTGGCCACAAGAAAGCGCCTGTCTCCCCAGGTGACCGATCTTGTGCGTGGTACCGGGAGGAGACTGTTATTGGCCGATCTTAATTGCCTCCTAGGAGTGTACAGCTGGAAAGCTTCAACCAGGAACCTAGGTCCAATGCCATGTACAGCCTTATAAGCAATACAGAGGGCCTTAAACTTGACGCGGCTCTCCACTCTCAGCCAATGAAGCTGACGGATACCAGGAGTGGTAGATTTGCGACGAGGGATGTTGAGAAGAATCCTAGCAGCCGCATTCTGAATAGATTGCAGCTTCGTTGTGACACGCTTCTGGGTGTGAAGGAGAAGTGCATTCCCATAATCTATCCTGGAGAAGACTAGGGTAGAGACCAGGGTCTTCCCAGCTAACGGCGGGAGATAAGGCAGCAGCTTCTTGATTTTTTTCAAGATGAAAAAAGACGACGACACAACCTTGTTGGTGTGGAGGTCGAAAACCAACTTATTATCAAAGATCACTCCCAGGTTTCTGGTTTTTTCTACTGGGACAGGTGGAGGGCCAAGCTTTTCTGGCCACCAACCAAAGGACCATTCAGGGGAGAGTCTTCCAAAGGTCATGATCTCGGTCTTATCCGAATTGAGGCGATAGCTTTCTGAAAGTTGGCTGCTACCAAGGGTTCAATGTAGTGCAGCTAGGTTTGGGTGGTGTAGGGGATCATGCTGATGGTAGTGTTTTAGGGTTTAGGGTAGGGCAGTGGTGTTTGGGTAGTGTAGGGGGTCGTGATGGGGTAGATTTAGGGTTTAGGGTAGTGCAGTGGTGTTTGAGTAGTGGAGGGGGGTCGTGCTGGGGGAGATTTAGGGTTTAGGGTAATGCAGTGGTGTTTGGGTAGTGTAGGGAGTTGTGCTGGGGGAGTGTTTTAGGGTTTTGGGTAGTGCAGCTGGGTTTGGGTAGTGTAGGGGATCGTGCTGGGGTAGTGGTTTAGGGTTCAGGGGAGTGCAGTGGTGTATGGGTAGTGTAGGGGGTACTGCTGGGGGTAGATTTAGGGTTTAGGGTAGTGCAGTGGTGTTTGGGTAGTGGAGGGGGGTTGTGCTGGCGGAGATTTAGGGTTTAGGGTAGTGCAGTGGTGTTTGGGTTGTGTAGGGAGTCGTTCTGGGGGAGTGTTTTAGGGTTTTGGGTAGTGCAGATGGGTTTGGGTAGTGTAGGGGATCGTGCTGGGGGTAGTGGTTTAGGGTTCAGGGGAGTGCAGTGGTGTATGGGTAGTGTAGGGGGTACTGCTGGGGGTAGTGTTTTAGGGTTTAGGGTAGTGCAATGGTGTTTGGATGGTAGAGGGGTACTGCTGGGGGTAGTGTTTTAGTGTTTACGGTAGTGCAGTGGTGTTTGAGTACTGTAGAGAGTCATGCCTGGGTAGTGTTTTAGGGTTCAGAGTAGTGCAGTGGTGTTGGTGTAGTGTAGGGGGTCGTGCTGGGGGTAGTGTTTTAGGGTGGTGGGTAGTGCAGTGGTGTTTGGGTAGTGCAGGGGGTAGTACTGAGGGTAGATTTTGAGGTTAGGGTAGTGCAGTGGTGTTTGGGTACTGTAGCGGATCGTGATGGGTCGATTTAGGGTTTAGGGCAGTGCAGTGGTATTTGGGTAGTGTAGGGGTCCTGCTGGGGGCAGTGTTTTAGTGTTTATGGTAGTGCAGTGGTGTTTGAGTACTGTAGGGAGTCATGCTTGGGTAGGGTTTTAGGGTAGTGCAGTGGTGTTTTTGTAGTGTAGGGGGTCGTGCTGGGGGTAGTGTTTTAGGGTTTTGGGAAGTGCAGTGGTGTTTGGGTAGTGCAGGGGGTCGTGCTGAGGGTAGATTTAGAAGTTAGGGTAGTGCAGTGGTGTTTGGGTAGTGTAGCGGATAGTGATGGGGTCGATTTAGGGTTTAGGGTAGTGCAGTTGTGTTTGGGTAGTGTAGGGGGTCGTGCTGAGGTAGATTTAGGGTTTAGGGTAGTGCAGTGGTGTTTGGGTAGTGTAGGGAGTCGTGCTGGGGAAGTGTGTTAGGGTTTGGGGTAGTGCAGCAGGGTTTGGGTAGTGTAGGGGATCGTGCTGGGGTAGTGTTTTAGGGTTTAGGGTAGTGCAGTGGTGTTTGGGTAGTATAGGGGGTCGTGATGGGGTAGATTTAGGGTAGTGCAGTGGTGTTTGGGTAGTGTAGGGGGTCGTGCTGGGGGTAGATTTATTGTTTAGGTTAGTGCAGTGGTGTTTGGGTAGTGTAGCTGGTCATGATGGGGTAGATTTAGGGTTTAGGGTAGTGCAGTGGTGTTTGGGTAGTGTAGGGGGACGTGCTGGTGGTAGATTTAGGGTTTAGGGTAGTGCAGTGGTGTTTGTGTAGTGTAGTGGGTCGTGATGGGGTTGATTTAGGGTTTAGGGTAGTGCAGTGTTGTTTGTGTAGTGTAGGGGTCGTGCTAGGGGTAGATTTAGGGTTTAGGGTAGTGCAGTGGTGATTGGGTAGTGTAGGGAGTCATGCTGGTGGAGTGTTTTAGGGTTTAGGGTAGTGCAGCAGGGTTTGGGTAGTGTAGGGGATCGTGCTGGGGGTAGTGGTTTAGGGTTCAGGGGAGTGCAGTGGTTTATGGGTAGTGTAGGGGGTACTGCTGGGGTAGTGTTTTAGGGTTTAGGGTAGTGCAGTGGTGTTTGGATGGTATAGGGGTACTGCTGGGGGTAGTGTTTTAGGGTTTAGGGTAGTGCGGTGGTGTTTGGGTAGTGTAGGGGGTCATGCTGGGGGTAGTGTGTTAGGGTTTAGAGTAGTGCAGTGGTGTTTGTGAAGTGTAGGGGGTAGTGTTTTAGGGTTTAGGGTAGTGCAGTGGTTTTTGTGTAGTGAAGGGGGTCGTGCTGGGGGTAGTGTTTTAGGGTTTAGGGTACTGCAGCAGTGTTTGTTTAGTGTAGGGGGTCGTGTTTTAGGGTTTAGGGTAGTGCAGTGGTGTTTGGGCAGTGTAGGGGGTCGTGCTGGGGGTGGTGTTTCAGGGTTTAGGGCAGTGCAGTGGTGTTCTGGCAGTGTAGGGGTTGTGCTGGGGGTAGGGTTTTAGGGTTTAGTGCAGGGCAGTGGTGTTCGGGTAGTGTAGGGGGTCTTGCTGAGGGTGGTGTTTCAGGGTTTAGGGCAGGGCAGTGGTGTTCGGGCAGTGTAGGGTGTCGTGCGGGTGTGGCGTTTCAGGGTTTAGGGCAGTGTAGTGGTGTTCAGGCAGCGTAGGGAATCATGCTGGGGTAGTGTTGTAGGGTTTAGGGCAGTGCAGTGATGTTTGTGTAGTGTAGGGGGTCGTGCTGGGGGTGGTGTTTTAGGGTTTAGGGCAGTGCAGTGGTGTCTGGGTAGTGTAGGGGGTCGTGTTGGGGGTAGTGTTTTAGGGTTTAGGGTAGTTCAGTGGTGTTTGGGTAGTGTAGGAAATCGTGCTGGGGGAGTGTTTTAGGGTTCAATGTAGTGCAGCTAGGTTTGGGTGGTGTAGGGGATCATGCTGGTGGTAGTGTTTTAGGGTTTAGGGTAGTGCAGTGGTGTTTGGGTAGTGTAGGGGGTCGTGATGAGGGTAGATTTAGGGGATAGGGTAGTGCAGTGGTGTTTGGGTACTGTAGGGGGTCGTGCTGGTGGTAGATTTAGGGTTTAGGGTAGTGCAGTGGTGTTTGGGTAGTGTAGGAAATCGTGCTGGGGGAGTGTTTTAGGGTTCAGTGTAGTGCAACTAGGTTTGGGTGGCATAGGGGATCATGCTGGTGGTAGTGTTTTAGGGTTTAGGGTAGTGCAGTGGTGTTTGGGTAGTGTAGGGGGTCGTGATGGGGTAGATTTAGGGTTTAGGGTAGTGCAGTGGTGTTTGAGTAGTGGAGGGGGGTCGTGATGGGGGAGATTTAGGGTTTAGGGTAGTGCAGTGGTGTTTGGGTAGTGTAGGGAGTCGTGCTGGGGGAGTGTTTTAGGGTTTTGGGTAGTGCAGCTGGGTTTGGGTAGTGTAGGGGATCGTGCTGGGGGTAGTGGTTTAGGGTTCAGGGGAGTGCAGTGGTGTATGGGTAGTGTAGGGGGTACTGCTGGGGGTAGATTTAGGGTTTAGGGTAGTGCAGTGGTGTTTGGGTAGTGGAGGGGGGTTGTGCTGGCGGAGATTTAGGGTTTAGGGCAGTGCAGTGGTGTTTGGGTTGTGTAGGGAGTCGTTCTGGGGGAGTGTTTTAGGGTTTTGGTAGTGCAGCTGGGTTTGGGTAGTGTAGGGGATCGTGCTGGGGGTAGTGGTTTTGGGTTCAGGGGAGTGCAGTGGTGTATGGGTAGTGTAGGGGGTACTGCTGGGTTAGTGTTTTAGGGTTTAGGGTAGTGCACTTGTGTTTGGATGGTAGAGGGGTACTGCTGGGGGTAGTGTTTTAGTGTTTACGGTATTGCAGTGGTGTTTGAGTACTGTAGGGAGTCATGCTTGGGTAGTGTTTTAGGGTTTAGAGTAGTGCAGTGGTGTTGGTGTAGTGTAAGGGGGTCATGCTGGGGGTAGTATTTTAGGGTTTAGGGTAGTGCAGTGGTGTTTGGGTAGTGCAGGGGGTCGTGCTGAGGGTAGATTTAGGGTTTAGGGTAGTGCAGTGGTGTTTGGCTAGTGTAGGGAGTCGTGCTCGGGGAGTGTTTTAGGGTTTAGGGTAGTGCAGCAGCGTTTGGGTAGTGTATGGGATCGTGCTGGGGTAGTGTTTTAGGGTTTAGGGTAGTGCAGTGGTGTTTGGGTAGTGTAGTGGGTCGTGATGGAGTAGATATAGGGTTTAGGGTAGTACAGTGGTGTTTTGGTAGTGTAGGGGGTCGTGCTGGGGGTAGATTTATTGTTTAGGATAGTGCAGTGGTGTTTGAGTAGTGTAGAGGGTCATGATGGGGTAGATTTAGGGTTTAGGGTAGTGCAGTGGTGTTTGGGTAGTGTAGGGGGTCTTGCTGGGGTTAGATTTAGGGTTTAGGGTAGTGCAGTGGTGTTTGGGTAGTGTAGGGAGTCGTGCTGGGGGAGTGTTTTAGGGTTTTGGGTAGTGCAGCTGGGTTTGGGTAGTGTAGGGGATCGTGCTGGGGTAGTGGTTTAGGGTTCAGGGGAGTGCAGTGGTGTATCGGTAGTGTAGGGGGTACTGCTGGGGGTAGATTTAGGGTTTAGGGTAGTGCAGTGGTGTTTGGGTAGTGGAGGGGGGTTGTGCTGGCGGAGATTTAGGGTTTAGGGTAGTGCAGTGGTGTTTGGGTTGTGTAGGGAGTCGTTCTGGGGGAGTGTTTTAGGGTTTTGGGTAGTGCAGCTGGGTTTGGGTAGTGTAGGGGATCGTGCTGGGGGTAGTGGTTTTGGGTTCAGGCGAGTGCAGTGGTGTATGGGTAGTGTAGGGGGTACTGCTGGGTTAGTGTTTTAGGGTTTAGGGTAGTGCAATTGTGTTTGGATGGTAGAGGGGTACTGCTGGGCGTAGTGTTTTAGTGTTTACGGTAGTGCAGTGGTGTTTGAGTACTGTAGGGAGTCATGCTTGGGTAGTGTTTTAGGGTTTAGAGTAGTGCAGTGGTGTTGGTGTAGTGTAGGGGGTCGTGCTGGGGGTAGTATTTTAGGGTTTAGGGTAGTGCAGTGGTGTTTGGGTAGTGCAGGAGGTCGTGCTGAGGGTAGATTCAGGGTTTAGGGTAGTGTAGTGATGTTTGGGTAGTGTAGGGGGTCGTTCTGGGGGTAGATTTAGGGTTTAGGGTAGTGCAGTGGTGTTTGGCTAGTGTAGGGAGTCGTGCTCGGGGAGTGTTTTAGGGTTTAGGGTAGTGCAGCAGCGTTTGGGTAGTGTATGGGATCGTGCTGGGGTAGTGTTTTAGGGTTTAGGGTAGTGCAGTGGTGTTTGGGTAGTGTAGGGGGTCGTGATGGAGTAGATATAGGGTTTAGGGTAGTACAGTGGTGTTTTGGTAGTGTAGGGGGTCGTGCTGGGGGTAGATTTATTGTTTAGGATAGTGCAGTGGTGTTTGAGTAGTGTAGAGGGTCATGATGGGGTAGATTTAGGGTTTAGGGTAGTGCAGTGGTGTTTGGGTAGTGTAGGGGGTCTTGCTGGGGGTAGATTTAGGGTTTAGGGTAGTGCAGTGGTGTTTGGGTAGAGTAGCGGGTCATGATGTGGTACATTTAGGGTTTAGGGTAGTGCAGTGGTGTTTGGGTAGTGTAGGGCGTAGTGCTGGGGGTAGATTTAGGATTTAGGGTAGTACAGTGGTGTTTGGGTAGTATAGGGAGTCATGCTGGGGAGATTTTTAGGGTTTAGGGTAGTGCAGCAGGGTTTGGGTAGTGTAGGGGATCGTGCTGGGGGTAGTGGTTTAGGGTTCAGGGGAGTGCAGTGGTGTATGGGTAGTGTAGGGGTACTGCTGGGAGGAGTGTTTTAGGGTTTAGGGTAGCGCAATGGTGTTTGGGTAGTATAAGGGGTACTGCTGGGGGCAGTGTTTTAGAGTTTAGGGTAGTGCGGTGGTGTTTGGGTAGTGTAGGGAGTACTGCTTGGGGTAGTGTTTTATGGTTTAGGGTAGTGCAGTGGTATTTGTGTAGTGAAGGGGGTCATGCTGGTGGTAGTGTTTTAGGTTTAGGGTACTGCAGCGGTGTTTGTGTAGTGTAGGGGGTCGTGTTTTAGGGTTTAGGGTAGTGCAGTGGTCTTTGGGTAGTGTAGGGAGTCGTGCAGGAGTAGTGTTCTAGGGTTTAGGGTAGTGCAGTGGTGTTTGGGTAGTGTAGGGGGTCGTGCTGGGGGTGGTGTTTAAGGGTTTAGGGGAGGGCAGTCGTGTTCGGGCATTGTAAGGGGTCTTGCTGAGGGTGGTGTTTCAGGGTTTAGGGTAGTGCAGTAGTGTTTGGGCAGTATAGGGTGTTGTGTGGGGATGGTGTTTCAGGGTTTACGGCAGTGCAGTGGTGTTCGGGCAGCATAGGGGGTCATGCTGGGGTAGTGTTCCAGGTTTTAGGGCAGTGCCGTGATGTTTGTGTAGTGTAGGGGGTCATGCTGGGGGTGGTGATTTAGGGTTTAGGGCAGTGCAGTGTTGTTTGCGTAGTGTTGGGGATCGTGCTGGGGGTTGTGATTTAGGGTTCAGGGTAGTGTAGTGGTGTTTGGGTAGTATAGGGGGTCCTGCTGGGGGCAGTGTTTTAGGGTTTACGTTAGTGCACTGGTGTTTGGATACTGTAGGGGGTCATGTGGGAGTTGTGTTTTAGGGTTTAGGGTAGTGCAGTGGTGTTGGTGTAGTGCAGGGGGTCATGCTGGAGGTAGTGTTTTAGGGTTTAGGGTAGTGCAGTGGTGTTTGGGTAATGTAGGAGATCATGCTGGGGTAGTGTTTTAAAGTTTAGGGTAGTGCAGTAGTGTTTGGGTAGTGTAGGGGGTCGTGATGGGGTAGATTTAGGGTTTAGGGTAGTGCAGTGGTGTTTGGGTAGTGTAGGGGGTCGTGCTGGGGGTAGATTTATTGTTTAGGGTAGTGCAGTGGTGTTTGGGTAGTGTAGGGGGTCGTGATGGGGTAGATTTAGGGTTTAGGGTAGTGCAGTGGTGTTTGGGTAGTGTAGGGGGTCGTACTGGGGGTAGATTTATTGTTTAGGGTAGTGCAGTGGTGTTTGGGGAGTGTAGCTGGTCGTGATGTCGTAGATTTAGGTTTTAGGGTAGTGCAGTGGTGTTTGGGTAGTGTAGGGGGTCATGCTGGTGGTAGATTTAGGGTTTAGGGTAGTGCAGTGGTGTTTGTGTAGTGTAGTGGGTCGTGATGGGGTTAATGTAGGGTTAATGGTAGTGCAGTGGTGTTTGGGTAGTGTAGGGGTCGTGCTGGGGGTAGATTTAGGAATTAGGGTAGTGCAGTGGTGTTTGGGTAGTGTAGCGAGTCATGCTGGGGAGAGTTTTAGGGTTTAGGGTTTTGTAGCAGGGTTTGGGTAGTGTAGGGGATCGTGCTGGGGTAGTGGTTTAGGGTTCAGGAGAGTGCAGTGGTGTATGGGTAGTGTAGGGGGTACTGCTGGGAGGAGTGTTTTAGGGTTTAGGGGAGCGCAATGGTGTTTGGGTAGTATAGGGGGTACTGCTGGGGGCAGTGTTTTAGGGTTTAGGGTAGTGCGGTGGTGTGTGGGTAGTGTAGGGGCTACTGCTTGGGGTAGTGTTTTATGGTTTAGGGTAGTGCAGTGGTGTGTGGATAGTGTAGGGGGTCATGCTGGGGGTAGTGTTTTAGGGTTTAGGGTAGTGCAGTAGTGTTTGTGAAGTGTAGGGGTAGTGTTTTAGGGTTTAGGGTAGTGCAGTGGTATTTGTGTAGTGAAGGGGTCATGCTGGGGGTAGTGTTTTAGGTTTAGGGTACTGCAGCGGTGTTTGTGTAGTGTAGGGGGTCGTGTTTTAGGGTTAGGGTAGTGAAGTGGTCTTTGGGTAGTGTTGGGAGTCGTGCAGGAGTAGTGTTCTAGGGTTTAGGGTAGTGCAGTGGTGTTTGGGTAGTGTAGGGGGTCGTGCTGGGGGTGGTGTTTCAGGGTTTAGGGGAGGGCAGTCGTGTTTGGGCAGTGTAGGGTGTTGTGTGGGGATGGTGTTTCAGGGTTTACGGCAGTGCAGTGGTGTTCGGGCAGCATAGGGTGTCATGCTGGGGTAGTGTTCTAGGGTTTAGGGCAGTAGAGTGATGCTTGTTTAGTGCAGGGGGTCATGCTGGGGTGGTGATTTAGGGTTTAGGGCAGTGCAGTGTTGTTTGCGTAGTGTTGGGGGTCGTGCTGGGGGTAGTGTTTTAGGGTTTAGGGTAGTGTAGTGGTGTTTGGGTAGTATAGGGGGTCCTGCTGGGGGCATTGTTTTAGGGTTTACGTTAGTGCACTGGTATTTGGGTACTGTAGGGGGTCATGCGGGGGTTGTGTATTAGGGTTTAGGGTAGTGCAGTGGTGTTTGGGTAATGTAGGAGATCGTGCTGGGGTAGTGTTTTAAAGTTTAGGGTAGTGCAGTGGTGTTTGGGTAGTGTATGGGGTCGTGATGGGGTAGATTTAGGGTTTAGGGTAGTGCAGTGGTGTTTGGGTAGTGTAGGGGGTCGTGCTGGGGGTAGATTTATTGTTTAGGGTAGTGCAGTGGTGTTTGGGGAGTGTAGCTGGTCGTGATGTCGTAGATTTAGGTTTTAGGGTAGTGCAGTGGTGTTTGGGTAGTGTAGGGGGTCATGCTGGTGGTAGATTTAGGGTTTAGGGTAGTGCAGTGGTGTGTGTGTAGTGTAGTGGGTCGTGATGGGGTTGATTTAGGGTTTATGGTAGTACAGTGGTGTTTGGGTAGTGTAGGGGTCATGCTGGGGGTAGATTTAGGGTTTAGGGTAGTGCAGTGGTGTTTGGGTAGTGTAGGGAGTCGTGCTGGGGGAGTGTTTTAGGGTTTAGGGTTGTGCAGCAGGGTTTGGGTAGTGTAGGGGATCGTGCTGGGGTAGTGGTTTCGGGTTCAGGGGAGTGCAGTGGTGTATAGGTAGTGTAGGGGGTACTGCTGGGAGTAGTGTTTTAGGGTTTAGGGTAGTGCGGTGGTGTTTGGGAAGTGTAGGGGGTACTGCTTGGGGTAGTTTTTTAGGGTTTAGGGTAGTGCAGTGGTGTTTGGGTAGTGTAGGGGGTCATGTTGGGGGTAGTGTTTTAGGGTTTAGGGTAGTGCAGTGGTGTTTTTGAAGTGTAGGGGGTCGTGTTTTAGGGTTTAGGGCAGTGCAGTGATGTTTGTTTAGTGCAGGGGGTCATGCTGGGGGTGGTGATTTAGGGTTTAGGGCAGTGCAGTGTTGTTTGCGCAGTGTTGGGGGTCGTGCTGGGGGTAGTGTTTTAGGGTTTAGGGTAGTGTAGTGGTGTTTGGGTAGTATAGGGGGTCCTACTGGGGGCATTGTTCTAGGGTTTACCTTAGTACACTGGTGTGTGGGTACTGTAGGAGGTCATGTGCGGGTTCTGTTTTAGGGTTTAGGGTAGTGCAGTGGTGTTGGTGTAGTGTAGGGGCTACTGCTTGGGGTAGTGTTTTATGGTTTAGGGTAGTGCAGTGGTGTGTGGGTAGTGTAGGGGGTCATGCTGGGGGTAGTGTTTTAGGGTTTAGGGTAGTGCAGTAGTGTTTGTGAAGTGTAGGGGGTAGTGTTTTAGGGTTTAGGGTAGTGCAGTGGTATTTGTGTAGTGAAGGGAGTCATGCTGGGGGTAGTGTTTTAGGTTTAGGGTACTGCAGCGGTGTTTGTGTAGTGTAGGGGGTCGTGTTTTAGGGTTTAGGGTAGTGCAGTGGTCTTTGGGTAGTGTAGGGAGTCGTGCAGGAGTAGTGTTCTAGGGTTTAGGGTAGTGCAGTGGTCTTTGGGTAGTGTAGGGGGTCGTGCTGGTGGTGGTGTTTCAGGGTTTAGGGGAGGGCAGTCGTGTTCGGGCAGTGTAGGGGGTCTTGCTGGGGGTGTTGTTTCAGGGTTTAGGGCAGTGCAGTGGTGTTCGGGCAGTATAGGGGGTCGTGCTGGGGTTGGTGTTCCAGGGTTTAGGGCAGTGCAGTCGTGTTCGGGCAGTGTAGGGGGTCGTGCTGGGGGTGGTGTTTCAGGGTTTAGGGCAGTTCAGTGGTGTACGGGCAGTGTAGGGGGTCGTGCTGGTGTTATTGTTTCAGGGTTTAGGACAGTGCAGTGGTGTTCATGCAGTGTAGGGGGTCGTGCTGGGGTAGTGTTTTAGGGTTTAGGGCAGAGCAGTGATGTTTGTGTGGTGTAGGGGGTCGTGCTGAGGTTAGATTTAGGGTTTATGGTACTGCAGTGGTGTTTGTGTAGTGTAGGGGGGTCGTGCTGGGGGTGGTGTTTTAGGGGTTAGGGCAGTGCAGTGGTGTTTGGGAAGTGTAGGGGGTCCTACTGGGGGCAGTGTTTTAGGGTTTACGGTAGTGCAGTGGTGTTTGGGTACTGTAGGGAGTCATGCTTGGGTAGTGTTTTAGGGTATAGGGTAGTGCAATGATGTTTGGGTAGTGTTGGGGGTCGTTCTGGGGGTAGATTTAGGGTTTAGGGTAGTGCAGTGGTGTTTGGCTTGTGTAGGGAGTCGTGCTGGGGGAGTGTTTTAGGGTTTAGGGTAGTGCAGCAGCGTTTGGGTAGTGTATGGGATCGTGCTGGGGTAGTGTTTTAGGGTTTAGGGTATTGCAGTGGTGTTTGGGTAGTGTAGGGGGTCTTGCTGGGGGTAGATTTATTGTTTAGGGTAGTGCAGTGGTGTTTGGGTAGTGTAGCGGGTCATGATGGGGTAGATTTAGGGTAGTGCAGTGGTGTTTGGGTAGTGTAGGGCGTAGTGCTGGGGGTAGATTTAGGATTTAGGGTAGTACAGTGGTGTTTGGGTAGTATAGGGAGTCATGCTGGGGAGTGTTTTGTGGTTTAGGGTAGTGTAGCAGGGTTTGGGTAGTGTAGGGGATCGTGCTGGGGGTAGTGGTTTAGCGTTCAGGGGAGTGCAGTGGTGTATGGGTAGTGTAGGGGGTACTGCTTGGAGGAGTGTTTTAGGGTTTAGGGAAGCGCAATGGTGTTTGGCTAGTATAGGGGGTACTGCTGGGGGCAGTGTTTTAGGGTTTAGGGTAGTGCGGTGGTGTTTGGGTAGTGTAGGGGCTACTGCTTGGGGTAGTGTTTTATGGTTTAGGGTAGTGCAGTGGTGTGTGGGTAGTGTAGGGGATCATGCTGGGGGTAGTGTTTTAGGGTTTAGGGTAGTGCAGTGGTATTTGTGTAGTGAAGGGAGTCATGCTGGGGGTAGTGTTTTAGGTTTAGGGTACTGCAGCGGTGTTTGTGTAGTGTAGGGGGTCATGTTTTAGGGTTTAGGGTAGTGCAGTGGTCTTTGGGTAGTGTAGGGAGTCGTGCAGGAGTAGTGTTCTAGGGTTTAGGGTAGTGCAGTGGTGTTTGGGTAGTGTAGGGGTCGTGCTGGGGGAGGTGTTTCAGGGTTTAGGGGAGGGCAGTCGTGTTCGGGCAGTGTAGGGGGTCTTGCTGAGGGTGTTGTTTCAGGGTTTAGGGTAGTGCAGTAGTGTTTGGGCAGTGTAGGGTGTTGTGTGGGGATGGTGTTTCAGGGTTTACGGAAGTGCAGTGGTGTTTGGGCAGCATAGGGTGTCATGCTGGGGTAGTGTTCTAGGGTTTAGGGCAGTGCAGTGATGTTTGTTTAGTTCAGGGGGTCATGCTGGGGGTGGTGATTTAGGGTTTAGGGCAGTGCAGTGTTTGGGTAGTGTTGGGGGTCGTGCTGGGGGTAGTGTTTTAGGGTTTAGGGTAGTGTAGTGGTGTTTGGGTAGTATAGGGGGTCCTGCCGGGGGCATTGTTTTAGGGTTTACGTTAGTGCACTGGTGTTTGGGTACTGTAGGAGGTCATGCGGGGGTTGTGTTTTAGGGTTTAGGGTAGTGCAGTGGTGTTGGTGTAGTGTAGGGGCTACTGCTTGGGGTAGTGTTTTATGGTTTAGGGTAGTGCAGTAGTGTTTGTGAAGTGTAGGGGTAGTGTTTTAGGGTTTAGGGTAGTGCAGTGGTATTTGTGTAGTGAAGGGAGTCATGCTGGGGGTAGTGTTTTAGGTTTAGGGTACTGCAGCGGTGTTTGTGTAGTGTAGGGGGTCGTGTTTTAGGGTTTAGGGTAGTGCAGTGGTCTTTGGGCAGTGTAGGGAGTCGTGCAGGAGTACTGTTCTAGGGTTTAGGGTAGTGCAGTGGTGTTTGGGTAGTGTAGGGGGTCGTGCTGGGGGTGGTGTTTCAGGGTTTAGGGGAGGGCAGTCGTGTTCGGGCAGTGTAGGGGGTCTTGCTGAGGGTGTTGTTTCAGGGTTTAGGGTAGTGCAGTAGTGTTTGGGCAGTGTAGGGTGTTGTGTGGGGATGGTGTTTCAGGGTTTACGGAAGTGCAGTGGTGTTCGGGCAGCATAGGGTGTCATGCTGGGGTAGTGTTCTAGGGTTTAGGGCAGTGCAGTGTTGTTTGCGTAGTGTTGGGGGTCGTGTTGGGGGTAGTGTTTTAGGGTTTAGGGTAGTGTAGTGGTGTTTGGGTAGTATAGGGGGTCCTGCTGGGGGCATTGTTTTAGGGTTTACGTTAGTGCACTGGTATTTGGGTACTGTAGGAGGTCATGCGGGGGTTGTGTTTTAGGGTTTAGGGTAGTGCAGTGGTGTTGGTGCAGTGTAGGGGGTCATGCTGGAGGTAGTGTTTTAGGGTTTAGGGTAGTGCAGTGGTGTTTGGGTAATGTAGGAGATCGTGCTGGGGTAGTTGTTTAAAGTTTAGGGTAGTGCAGTGGTGTTTGGGTAGTGTATGGGGTCGTGATGGGGTAGATTTAGGGTTTAGGGTAGTGCAGTGGTGTTTGGGTAGTGTAGGGGGTCATGCTGGGGGTAGATTTATTGTTTAGGGTAGTGCAGTGGTGTTTGGGTAGTGTTGGGGGTCGTGCTGGGGGTAGTGTTTTAGGGTTTAGGGTAGTGTAGTGGTGTTTGGGTAGTATAGGGGGTCCTGCTGGGGGCATTGTTTTAGGGTTTACGTTAGTGCACTGGTGTTTGGGTACTGTAGGAGGTCATGCGGGGGTTGTGTTTTAGGGTTTAGGGTAGTGCAGTGGTGTTGGTGTAGTGTAGGGGGTCGTGCTGGAGGTAGTGTTTTAGGGTTTAGGGTAGTGCAGTGGTGTTTGGGTAATGTAGGAGATCGTGCTGGGGTAGTGTTTTAAAGTTTAGGGTAGTGCAGTGGTGTTTGGGTAGTGTATGGGGTCGTGATGGGGTAGATTTAGGGTTTAGGGTAGTGCAGTGGTGTTTGGGTAGTGTAGGGGGTCGTGCTGGGGGTAGATTTATTGTTTAGGGTAGTGCAGTGGTGTTTGGGTAGTGTAGGGGGTCGTGATGGGGTAGATTTAGTGTTTAGGGTAGTGCAGTGGTGTTTGGGTAGTGTAGGGGGTCGTGATGGGGTAGATTTAGGGATTAGGGTAGTGCAGTTGTGTTTGTGTAGTGTAGTGGGTCGTGATGGGGTTGATTTAGGGTTTATGGTAGTGCAGTGGTGTTTGGGTAGTGTAGGGGTCGTGCTGGGGGTAGATTTAGAGTTTATGGTAGTGCAGTGGTGTTTGGGTGTTGTAGGGAGTCGTGCTGGGGGAGTGTTTTAGGGTTTAGGGTAGTGCAGCAGGGTTTGGGTAGTGTAGGGGATCGTGCTGGGGTAGTGGTTTCGGGTTCAGGGGAGTGCAGTGGTGTATAGGTAGTGTAGGGGGTACTGCTGGGGGTAGTGTTTTAAGGTTTAGGGTAGTGCAATGGTGTTTGGATGGTATAGGGGTAGTGCTGGGGGTAGTGATTTAGGGTTTAGGGTAGTGCGGTGGTGTTTGGGTAGTGTAGGGGGTCTTGCTGGGGGTAGATTTATTGTTTAGGGTAGTGCAGTGGTGTTTGGGTAGTGTAGAGGGTCATGATGGGGTAGATTTAGGGTTTAGGGTAGTACAGTGGTGTTTGGGTAGTATAGGGAGTCATGCTGGGGAGTGTTTTGGGGTTTAGGGTAGTGTAGCAGGGTTTGGGTAGTGTAAGGGATCGTGCTGGGGGTAGTGGTTTAGGGTTCAGGGGAGTGCAGTGGTGTATGGGTAGTGTAGGGGGTACTGCTGGGATGAGTGTTTTAGGGTTTAGGGGAGCACAATGGTGTTTGGCTAGTATAGGGGGTACTGCTGGGGGCAGTGTTTTAGGGTTTAGGGTAGTGCGGTGGTGTTTGGGTAGTGTAGGGGCTACTGCTTGGGTTAGTGTTTATGGTTTAGGGTAGTGCAGTGGTGTGTGGGTAGTGTAGGGGGTCATGCTGGGGGTAGTGTTCAAGGGTTTAGGGTAGTGCAGTAGTGTGTGTGAAGTGTAGGGGTAGTGTTATAGGGTTTAGGGTAGTGCAGTGGTATTTGTGTAGTGAAGGGAGTCATGCTGGGGGTAGTGTTTTAGGTTTAGGGTACTGCAGCGGTGTTTGTGTAGTGTAGGGGGTCGTGTTTTAGGGTTTAGGGTAGTGCAGTGGTCTTTGGGTAGTGTAGGGAGTCGTGCAGGAGTAGTGTTCTAGGGTTTAGGGTAGTGCAGTGGTGTTTGGGTAGTGTAGGGGGTCATGCTGGGGGTGGTGTTTCAGGGTTTAGGGGAGGGCAGTCGTGTTCGGGCAGTGTAGAGGGTCTTGCTGAGGGTGTTATTTCAGGGTTTAGGGTAGTGCAGTAGTGTTTGGGCAGTGTAGGGTGTTGTGTGGGGATGGTGTTTCAGGGTTTACGGCAGTGCAGTGGTGTTCGGGCAGCATAGGGTGTCATGCTGGGGTAGTGTTCTAGGGTTTATGGCAGTGCAGTGATGTCTGTTTAGTGCAGGGGGTCATGCTGGGGGTGGTGATTTGGGGTTTAGGGCAGTGCAGTGTTGTTTCGTAGTGTTGGGGGTCGTGCTGGGGGTAGTGTTTTAGGGTTTAGGGTAGTGTAGTGGTGTTTGGGTAGTATAGGGGGTCCTGCTGGGGGCATTGTTTTAGGGTTTACGTTAGTACACTGGTGTTTGGGTACTGTAGGGGGTCATGCAGGGTTGTGTTTTAGGGTTTAGGGTAGTGCAGTGGTGTTGGTGTAGTGTAGGGGGTCGTGCTGGAGGTAGTGTTTTAGGGTTTAGGGTAGTGCAGTGGTGTTTGGGTAATGTAGGAGATCGTGCTGGGGTAGTGTTTTAAAGTTTAGGGTAGTGCAGGTGTGTTTGGGTAGTGTATGGGGTCGTGATGGGGTAGATTTAGGGTTTAGGGTAGTGCAGTGGTGTTTGGGTAGTGTAGGGGGTCGTGCTGGGGGTAGATTTATTGTTTAGGGTAGTGCAGTGGTGTTTGGGTAGTGTAGGGGGTCGTGATGGGGTAGATTTTGGGTTTAGGGTAGTGCAGTGGTGTTTGGGTAGTGTAGGGGGTCGTGCTGGGGGTAGATTTATTGTTTAGGGTAGTGCAGTGGTGTTTGGGGAGTGTAGCTGGTCGTGATGTCGTAGATTTAGGTTTTAGGGTAGTGCAGTGGTGTTTGGGTAGTGTAGGGGGTCATGCTGGTGGTAGATTTAGGGTTTAGGGTAGTGCAGTGGTGTTTGTGTAGTGTAGTGGGTCGTGATGGGGTTAATTTAGGGTTAATGGTAGTGCAGTGGTGTTTGGGTAGTGTAGGGGTCGTGCTGGGGGTAGATTTAGGGATTAGGGTAGTGCAGTGGTGTTTGGGTAGTGTAGCGAGTCGTGCTGGGGGAGTGTTTTAGGGTTTAGGGTAGTGCAGCAGGGTTTGGGTAGTGTAGGGGATCGTGCTGGGGTAGTGGTTTCGGGTTCAGGGGAGTGCAGTGGTGTATAGGTAGTGTAGGGGGTACTGCTGGGGGTAGTGTTTTAGGGTTTAGGGTAGTGCAATGGTGTTTGGATGGTATAGGGGTAATGCTGGGGGTAGTGATTTAGGGGTTAGGGTAGTGCGGTGGTGTTTGGGTAGTGTAGGGGGTCTTGCTGGGGGTAGATTTATTGTTTAGGGTAGTGCAGTGGTGTTTGGGTAGTGTAGCCGGTCATGATTGGGTAGATTTAGGGTTTAGGGTAGTGCAGTGGTGTTTGGGTAGTGTAGGGCGTAGTGCTGGGGGTAGATTTAGGATTTAGGGTAGTACAGTGGTGTTTGGGTAGTATAGGGAGTCATGCTGGGGAGAGTTTTAGGGTTTAGGGTTTTGTAGCAGGGTTTGGGTAGTGTAGGGGATCGTGCTGGGGTAGTGGTTTAGGGTTCAGGGGAGTGCCGTGGTGTTTGGGTAGTGTAGGGGGTACTGCTGGGAGGAGTGTTTTAGGGTTTAGGGGGGCGCAATGGTGTTTGGGTAGTATAGGGGGTACTGCTGGGGGCAGTGTTTTAGGGTTTAGGGTAGTGCGGTGGTGTTTGGGTAGTGTAGGGGCTACTGCTTGGGGTAGTGTTTTATGGTTTAGGGTAGTGCAGTGGTGTGTGGATAGTGTAGGGGGTCATGCTGGGGGTAGTGTTTTAGGGTTTAGGGTAGTGCAGTAGTGTTTGTGAAGTGTAGGGGGTAGTGTTTTAGGGTTTAGGGTTGTGCAGTGGTATTTGTGTAGTGAAGGGGGTCATGCTGGGGGTAGTGTTTTAGGTTTAGGGTACTGCAGCGGTGTTTGTGTAGTGTAGGGGGTCGTGTTTTAGGGTTTAGGGTAGTGCAGTGGTCTTTGGGTAGTGTTGGGAGTCATGCAGGAGTAGTTTTCTAGGTTTTAGGGTAGTGCAGTGGTGTTTGGGTAGTGTAGGGGGTCGTGCTGGGGGTGGTGTTTTAGGGTTTAGGGGAGGGCAGTCGTGTTTGGGCAGTGTAGGGTGTTGTGTGGGGATGGTGTTTCAGGGTTTACGGCAGTGCAGTGGTGTTCGGGCAGCATAGAGTGTCATGCTGGGGTAGTGTTCTAGGGTTTAGGGCAGTGCAGTGATGTTTGTTTAGGGCAGGGGTTCATGCTGGGGTGGTGATTCAGGGTTTAGGGCAGTGCAGTGTTGTTTGCGTAGTGTTGGGGGTCGTGCTGGGGGTAGTGTTTTAGGGTTTACGTTAGTGCACTGGTGTTTGGGTACTGTAGGGGGTCATGCGGGGGTTGTGTTTTAGGGTATAGGGTAGTGCAGTGGTGTTGGTGTAGTGTAGGGGGTCGTGCTGGAGGTAGTGTATTAGGGTTTAGGGTAGTGCAGTGGTGTTTGGGTAATGTAGGAGATCGTGCTGGGGTAGTGTTTTAAAGTTTAGGGTAGTGCAGTGGTGTTTGGGTAGTGTATGGGGTCGTGATGGGGTAGATTTAGGGTTTAGGGTAGTGCAGTGGTGTTTGGGTAGTGTAGGGGGTCGTGCTGGGGGTAGATTTATTGTTTAGGGTAGTGCAGTGGTGTTTGGGGAGTGTAGCTGGTCGTGATGTCGTAGATTTAGGTTTTAGGGTAGTGCAGTGGTGTTTGGGTAGTGCAGGGGGTCATGCCGGTGGTAGATTTAGGGTTTAGGGTAGTGCAGTGGTGTTTGTGTAGTGTAGTGGGTCGTGATGGGGTTGATTTAGGGTTTATGGTAGTACAATGGTGTTTGGGTAGTGTAGGGGTCGTGCTGGGGGTAGATTTAGGGTTTAGGGTAGTGCAGTGGTGTTTGGGTAGTGTAGGGAGTCGTGCTGGGGGAGTGTTTTAGGGTTTAGGGTAGTGCAGCAGGGTTTGGGTAGTGAAGGGGATCGTGCTGGGGTAGTGGTTTCGGGTTCAGGGGAGTGCAGTGGTGTATAGGTAGTGTAGGGGGTGCTGCTGGGGGTAGTGTTTTAGGGTTGGGGGTAGTGCAATGGTGTTTGGATGGTATAGGGGTAGTGCTGGGGGTAGTGATTTAGGGTTTAGGGTAGTGTGGTGGTGTTTGGGTAGTGTAGGGGGTACTGCTTGGGGTAGTGTTTTAGGGTTTAGGGTAGTGCAGTGGTGTTTGGGTAGTGTAGGGGGTCATGTTGGAGGTAGTGTTTTAGGGTTTAGGGTAGTGCAGTGGTGTTTGTTTAGTGCAGGGGGTCATGCTGGGGGTGGTGATTTAGGGTTTAGGGCAGTGCAGTGTTGTTTGCGTAGTGTTGGGGGTCCTGCTAGGGGCATTGTTTTAGGGTTTACGTTAGTGCACTGGTGTTTGGGTACTGTAGGAGGTCATGCGGGGGTTGTGTTTTAGGGTTTAGGGTAGTGCAGTGGTGTTGGTGTAGTGTAGGGGGTCGTGCTGGAGGTAGTGTTTTAGGGTTTAGGGTAGTGCAGTGGTGTTTGGGTAATGTAGGAGATCGTGCTGGGGTAGTGTTTTAAAGTTTAGGGTAGTGCAGTGGTGTTTGGGTAGTGTATGGGGTCGTGATGGGGTAGATTTAGGGTTTAGGGTAGTGCAGTGGTGTTTGGGTAGTGTAGGGGGTCGTACTGGGGGTAGATTTATTGTTTAGGGTAGTGCAGTGGTGTTTGGGTAGTGTTGGGGGTCGTGCTGGGGGTAGTGTTTTAGGGTTTAGGGTAGTGTAGTGGTGTTTGGGTAGTATAGGAGTTCCTGCTGGGGGCATTGTTTTAGGGTTTACGTTAGTGCACTGGTGTTTGGGTACTGTAGGAGGTCATGCGGGGTTGTGTTTTAGGGTTTAGGGTAGTGCAGTGGTGTTGGTGTAGTGTAGGGGGTCGTGCTGGAGGTAGTGTTTTAGGGTTTAGGGTAGTGCAGTGGTGTTTGGGTAATGTAGGCGATCGTGCTGGGGTAGTGTTTTAAAGTTTAGGGTAGTGCAGTGGTGTTTGGGTAGTGTATGGGGTCATGATGGGGTAGATTTAGGGTTTAGGGTAGTGCAGTGGTGTTTGGGTAGTGTAGGGGGTCCTGCTGGGGTAGATTTATTGTTTAGGGTAGTGCAGTGGTGTTTGGGTAGTGTAGGGGGTCGTGATGGGGTAGATTTAGTGTTTAGGGTAGTGCAGTGGTGTTTGGGTAGTGTAGGGGGTCGTGATGGGGTAGATTTAGGGATTAGGGTAGTGCAGTTGTGTTTGTGTAGTGTAGTGGGTCGTGATGGGGTTGATTTAGGGTTTATGGTAGTGCAGTGGTGTTTGGGTAATGTAGGGGTTGTGCTGGGGGTAGATTTAGAGTTTAGGGTAGTGCAGTGGTGTTTGGGTGGTGTAGGGTGTCGTGCTGGGGGAGTGTTTTAGGGTTTAGGGTAGTGCAGCAGGGTTTGGGTAGTGTAGGGGATCGTGCTGGGGTAGTGGTTTCGGGTTCAGGGGAGTGCAGTGGTGTATAGGTAGTGTAGGGGGTACTGCTGGGGGTAGTGTTTTAGGTTTTAGGGGAGTGCAGTGGTGTATAGGTAGTGTAAGGGGTACTGCTGGGGGTAGTGTTTTAGGGTTTAGGGTAGTGCAATGGTGTTTGGATGGTATAGGGGTAGTGCTGGGGGTAGTGATTTAGGGTAATGCGGTGGTGTTTGGGTAGTGTAGGGGGTCTTGCTGGGGGTAGATTTATTGTTTAGGATAGTGCAGTGGTGTTTGGGTAGTGTAGAGGGTCATGATGGGGTAGATTTAGGGTTTAGGGTAGTACAGTGGTGTTTGGGTAGTATAGGGAGTCATGCTGGGGAGTGTTTTGGGGTTTAGGGTAGTGTAGCAGGGTTTGGGTAGTGTAGGGGCTCATGCTGGGGGTAGTGGTTTAGGGTTCAGGGGAGTGCAGTGGTGTATGGGTAGTGTAGGGGGTACTGCTGGGAGGAGTGTTTTAGGGTTTAGGGGAGCACAATGGTGTTTGGCTAGTATAGGGGGTACTGCTGGGGGCATTGTTTTAGGGTTTACGTTAGTACACTGGTGTTTGGGTACTGTAGGGGGTCATGCGGGGGTTGTGTTTTAGGGTTTAGGTTAGTGCAGTGGTGTTGGTGTAGTGTAGGGGGTCGTTCTGGAGGTAGTGTTTTAGGGTTTAGGGTAGTGCAGTGGTGTTTGGGTAATGTAGGAGATCGTGCTGGGGTAGTGTTTTAAAGTTTAGGGTAGTGCAGTGGTGTTTGGGTAGTGTATGGGGTCGTGATGGGGTAGATTTAGGGTTTAGGGTAGTGCAGTGGTGTTTGGGTAGTGTAGGGGGTCGTGCTGGGGGTAGATTTATTGTTTAGGGTAGTGCAGTGGTGTTTGGGGAGTGTAGCTGGTCGTGACGTCGTAGATTTAGGTTTTAGGGTAGTGCAGTGGTGTTTGGGTAGTGCAGGGGGTCATGCTGGTGGTAGATTTAGGGTTTAGGGTAGTGCAGTGGTGTTTGTGTAGTGTAGTTGGTCGTGATGGGGTTGATTTAGGGTTTATGGTAGTACAGTGGTGTTTGGGTAGTGTAGGGGTCGTGCTGGGGGTAGATTTAGGGTTTAGGGTAGTGCAGTGGTGTTTGGGTGGTGTAGGGAGTCGTGCTGGGGGAGTGTTTTAGGGTTTAGGGTAGTGCAGCAGGGTTTGGGTAGTGTAGGGGATCGTGCTGGGGTAGTGGTTTCGGGTTCAGGGGAGTGCAGTGGTGTATAGGTAGTGTAGGGGGTGCTGCTGGGGGTAGTGTTTTAGGGTTGGGTGGTAGTGCAATGGTGTTTGGATGGTATAGGGGTAGTGCTGGGGGTAGTGATTTAGGGTTTAGGGTAGTGTGGTGGTGTTTGGGTAGTGTAGGGGGTACTGCTTGGGGTAGTGTTTTAGGGTTTAGGGTAGTGCAGTGGTGTTTGGGTAGTGTAGGGGGTCATGTTGGGGGTAGTGTTTTAGGGTTTAGGGTAGTGCAGTGGTGTTTGTGAAGTGTAGGGGGTCGTGTTTTAGGGTTTAGGGCAGTGCAGTGATATTTGTTTAGTGCAGGGGGTCATGCTGGGGGTGGTGATTTAGGGTTTAGGGCAGTGCAGTGCTGTTTGCGTAGTGTTGGGGGTCATGCTGGGGGTAGTGTTTTAGGGTTTAGGGTAGTGTAGTGGTCATTGGGTAGTATAGGGGGTCCTGCTGGGGGCATTGTTTTAGGGTTTACGTTAGTGCACTGGTGTTCGGGTACTGTAGGAGGTCATGCGGGGTTGTGTTTTAGGGTTTAGGGTAGTGCAGTGGTGTTGGTGTAGTGTAGGGGGTCGTGCTGGAGGTAGTGTTTTAGGGTTTAGGGTAGTGCAGTGGTGTTTGGGTAATGTAGGAGATCGTGCTGGAGTAGTGTTTTAAAGTTTAGGGTAGTGCAGTGGTGTTTGGGTAGTGTATGGGGTCGTGATGGGGTAGATTTAGGGTTTAGGGTAGTGCAGTGGTGTTTGGGTAGTATATGGGGTCGTGCTGGGGGTAGATTTATTGTTTAGGGTAGTGCAGTGGTGTTTGGGTAGTGTAGGGTGTCGTGATGGGGTAGATTTAGTGTTTAGGGTAGTGCAGTGGTGTTTGGGTAGTGTAGGGGGTCGTGATGGGGTAGATTTAGGGATTAGGGTAGTGCAGTTGTGTTTGTGTAGTGTAGTGGGTCGTGATGGGGTTGATTTAGGGTTTATGGTAGTGCAGTGGTGTTTGGGTAGTGTAGGGGTCGTGCTGGGGGTAGATTTAGAGTCTAGGGTAGTGCAGTGGTGTTTGGGTGGTGTAGGGTGTCGTGCTGGGGGAGTGTTTTAGGGTTTAGGGTAGTGCAGCAGGGTTTGGGTAGTGTAGGGGATCGTGCTGGGGTAGTGGTTGCGGGTTCAGGGGAGTGCAGTGGTGTATAGGTAGTGTAGGGGGTACTGCTGGGGGTAGTGTTTTAGGGTTTAGGGGAGTGCAGTGGTGTATAGGTAGTGTAGGGGGTACTGCTGGGGTTAGTGTTTTAGGGTTTAGGGTAGTGCAATGGTGTTTGGATGGTATAGGGGTAGTGCTGGGGTAGTGATTTAGGGTTTAGGGTAGTGCGGTGGTGTTTGGGTAGTGTAGGGGGTCTTGCTGGGGGTAGATTTATTGTTTAGGGTAGTGCAGTGGCGTTTGGGTAGTGTAGAGGGTCATGATGGGGTAGATTTAGGGTTTAGGGTAGTACAGTGGTGTTTGGGTAGTATAGGGAGTCATGCTGGGGAGTGTTTTGGGGTTTAGGGTAGTGTAGCAGGGTTTGGGTAGTGTAGGGGATCATGCTGGGGGTAGTGGTTTAGGGTTCAGGGGAGTGCAGTGGTGTATGGGTAGTGAAGGGGGTACTGCTGGGAGGAGTGTTTTAGGGTTTAGGGGAGCACAATGGTGTTTGGCTAGTATAGGGGGTACTGCTGGGGGCAGTGTTTTAGGGTTTAGGGTAGTGCGGTGGTGTTTGGGTAGTGTAGGGGCTACTGCTTGGGCTAGTGTTTTATGGTTTAGGGTAGTGCAGTGGTGTGTGGGTAGTGTAGGGGGTCATGCTGGGGGTAGTGTTCAAGGGTTATGGGTAGTGCAGTAGTGTTTGTGAAGTGTATGGGGTAGTGTTTTAGGGTTTAGGGTAGTGCAGTGGTATTTGTGTAGTGAAGGGAGTCATGCTCGGGGTAATGTTTTAGGTTTAGGGTACTGCAGCGGTGTTTGTGTAGTGTAGGGGGTCGTGTTCTAGGGTTTAGGGTAGTGCAGTGGTGTTTGGGTAGTGTACGGGGTCATGCTGGGGGTGGTGTTTCAGGGTTTAGGGGAGGGCAGTCGTGTTCGGGCAGTGTAGGGGGTCTTGCTGAGGGTGTTATTTCAGGGTTTAGGGTAGTGCAGTAGTGTTTGGGCAGTGTAGGGTGTTGTGTGGGGATGGTGTTTCATGGTTTACGGCAGTGCAGTGGTGTTCGGGCAGCATAGGGTGTCATGCTGGGGTAGTGTTCTAGTGTTTAGGGCAGTGCAGTGATGTTTGTTTAGTGCAGGGGGTCATGCTGGGGGTGGTGATTTAGGGTTTAGGGCAGTGCAGTGTTTGCGTAGTGTTGGGGGTCGTGCTGGGGGTAGTGTTTTAGGGTTTAGGGTAGTGTAGTGGTGTTTGGGTAGTATAGGGGGTCCTGCTGGGGGCATTGTTTTAGGGTTTACGTTAGTACACTGGTGTTTGGGTACTGTAGGGGGTCATGCGGGGGTTGTGTTTTAGGGTTTAGGTTAGTGCAGTGGTGTTGGTGTAGTGTAGGGGGTCGTGCTGGAGGTAGTGTTTTAGGGTTTAGGGTAGTGCAGTGGTGTTTGGGTAATGTAGGAGATCGTGCTGGGGTAGTGTTTTAAAGTTTAGGGTAGTGCAGTGGTGTTTGGGTAGTGTATGGGGTCGTGATGGGGTAGATTTAGGGTTTAGGGTAGTGCAGTGGTGTTTGGGTAGTGTAGTGGGTCGTGCTGGGGGTAGATTTATTGTTTAGGGTAGTGCAGTGGTGTTTGGGTTGTGTAGGGGGTCGTGATGGGGTAGATTTAGGGTTTAGGGTAGTGCAGTGGTGTTTGGGTAGTGTAGGGGGTCGTGCTGGGGGTAGATTTATTGTTTAGGGTAGTGCAGTGGTGTTTGGGGAGTGTAGCTGGTCATGATGTCGTAGATTTAGGTTTTAGGGTAGTGCAGTGGTGTTTGGGTAGTGTAGGGGGTCATGCTGGTGGTAGATTTAGGGTTTAGGGTAGTGCAGTGGTGTTTGTGTAGTGTAGTGGGTCGTGATGGGGTTAATTTTGGGTTAATGGTAGTGCAGTGGTGTTTGGGTAGTGTAGGGGTCGTACTGGGGGTAGATTTAGGGATTAGGGTAGTGCAGTGGTGTTTGGGTAGTGTAGCGAGTCGTGCTGGGGGAGTGTTTTAGGGTTTAGGGTAGTGCAGCAAGGTTTGGGTAGTGTAGGGGATCGTGCTGGGGTAGTGGTTTCGGGTTCAGGGGAGTGCAGTGGTGTATAGGTAGTGTAGGGGGTACTGCTGCGGTAGTGTTTTAGGGTTTAGGGTAGTGCAATGGTGTTTGGATGGTATAGGGGTAATGCTGGGGGTAGTGATTTAGGGTTTAGGGTAGTGCGGTGGTGTTTGGGTAGTGTAGGGGGTCTTGCTGGGGGTAGATTTATTGTTTTGGGTAGTGCAGTGCTGTTTGGGTAGTGTAGCAGGTCATGATGGGGTAGATTTAGGGTTTAGGGTAGTGCAGTGGTATTTGGGTAGTGTAGGGCATAGTGCTGGGGGTAGATTTAGGATTTAGGGTAGTACAGTGGTGTTTGGGTAGTATAGGGAGTCATGCTGGGGAGAGTTTTAGGGTTTAGGGTTTTGTAGCAGGGTTTGGGTAGTGTAGGGGATCGTGCTGGGGTAGTGGTTTAGGGTTCAGGGGAGTGCAGTGGTGTTTGGGTAGTGTAGGGGTACTGCTGGGAGGAGTGTTTTAGGGTTTAGGGTAGTGCGGTGGTGTTTGGGTAGTGTAGGGGCTACTGCTTGGGGTAGTGTTTTATGGTTTAGGGTAGTGCAGTGGTGTGTGGATAGTGTAGGGGGTCATGCTGGGGGTAGTGTTTTAGGGTTTAGGGTAGTGCAGTAGTGTTTGTGAAGTGTAGGGGGTAGTGTTTTAGGGTTTAGGGTTGTGCAGTGGTATTTGTGTAGTGAAGGGGGTCATGCTGGGGGTAGTGTTTTAGGTTTAGGGTACTGCAGCGGTGTTTGTGTAGTGTAGGGGGTCGTGTTTTAGGGTTTAGGGTAGTGCAGTTGTCTTTGGGTAGTGTTGGGAGTCGTGCAGGAGTAGTGTTCTAGGGTTTAGGGTAGTGCAGTGGTGTTTGGGTAGTGTAGGGGGTCGTGCTGGGGGTGGTGTTTCAGGGTTTAGGGGAGGGCAGTCGTGTTTGGGCAGTGTAGGGTGTTGTGTGGGGATGGTGTTTCAGGGTGTACGGCAGTGCAGTGGTGTTCGGGCAGCATAGGGTGTCATGCTGGGGTAGTGTTCTAGGGTTTAGGGCAGTGCAGTGATGTTTGTTTAGTGCAGGGGGTCATGCTGGGGTGGTGATTTAGGGTTTAGGGCAGTGCAGTGTTGTTTGCGTAGTGTTGGGGGTCGTGCTGGGGGTAGTGTTTTAGGGTTTAGGGTAGTGTAGTGGTGTTTGGGTAGTATAGGGGGTCCTGCAGGGGGCAGTGTTTTAGGGTTTACGTTAGTGCACTGGTGTTTGGGTACTGTAGGGGGTCATGCGGGGGTTGTGTTTTAGGGTATAGGGTAGTGCAGTGGTGTTGGTGTAGTGTAGGGGGTCGTGCTGGAGGTAGTGTATTAGGGTTTAGGGTAGTGCAGTGGTGTTTGGGTAATGTAGGAGATCGTGCTGGGGTAGTGTTTTAAAGTTTAGGGTAGTGCAGTGGTGTTTGGGTAGTGTATGGGGTCGTGATGGGGTAGATTTAGGGTTTAGGGTAGTGCAGTGGTGTTTGGGTAGTGTAGGGGGTCGTGCTGGGGGTAGATTTATTGTTTACGGTAGTGCAGTGGTGTTTGGGGAGTGTAGTTGGTCATGATGTCGTAGATTTAGGTTTTAGGGTAGTGCAGTGGTGTTTGGGTAGTGTAGGGGGTCATGCTGGTGGTAGATTTAGGGTTTAGGGTAGTGCAGTGGTGTTTGTGTAGTGTAGTGGGTCGTGATGGGGTTGATTTAGGGTTTATGGTAGTACAGTGGTGTTTGGGTAGTGTAGGGGTCGTGCTGGGGGTAGATTTAGGGTTTAGGGTAGTGCAGTGGTGTTTGGGTAGTGTAGGGAGTCGTGCTGGGGGAGTGTTTTAGGGTTTAGGGTAGTGCAGCAGGGATTGGGTAGTGTAGGGGATCGTGCTGGGGTAGTGGTTTCGGGTTCAGGGGAGTGCAGTGGTGTATAGGTAGTGTAGGGGGTGCTGCTGGGGGTAGTGTTTTAGGGTTGGGGTAGTGCAATGGTGTTTGGATGGTATAGGGGTAGTGCTGGGGGTAGTGATTTAGGGTTTAGGGTAGTGCGGTGGTGTTTGGGTAGTGTAGGGGGTACTGCTTGGGGTAGTGTTTTAGGGTTTAGGGTAGTGCAGTGGTGTTTGGGTAGTGTAGGGGGTCATGTTGGGGGTAGTGTTTTAGGGTTTAGGGTAGTGCAGTGGTGTTTGTGAAGTGTAGGGGGTCGTGTTTTAGGGTTTAGGGCAGTGCAGTGATGTTTGTTTAGTGCAGGGGGTCATGCTGGGGGTGGTGATTTAGGGTTTAGGGCAGTGCAGTGTTGTTTGCGTAGTGTTGGGGGTCATGCTGGGGGTATTGTTTTAGGGTTTAGGGTAGTGTAGTGGTGTTTGGGTAGTATAGGGGGTCCTGCTGGGGGCATTGTTTTAGGGTTTACGTTAGTACACTGGTGTTTTGGTACTGTAGGGGGTCATGCGGGGGTTGTGTTTTAGGGTTTAGGGTAGTGCAGTGGTGTTGGTGTAGTGTAGGGGGTCGTGCTGGAGGTAGTGTTTTAGGGTTTAGGGTAGTGCAGTGGTGTTTGGGTAATGTAGGAGATCGTGCTGGGGTAGTGTTTTAAAGTTTAGGGTAGTGCAGTGGTGTTTGGGTAGTGTATGGGGTCGTGATGGGGTAGATTTAGGGTTTAGGGTAGTGCAGTGGTGTTTGGGTAGTGTAGGGGGTCGTGCTGGGGGTAGATTTATTGTTTAGGGTAGTGCAGTGGTGTTTGGGTAGTGTAGGGGGTCGTGATGGGGTAGATTTAGGGTTTAGGGTAGTGCAGTGGTGTTTGGGTAGTGTAGGGGGTCGTGCTGGGGGTAGATTTATTGTTTAGGGTAGTGCAGTGGTGTTTGGGGAGTGTAGCTGGTCGTGATGTCATAGATTTAGGTTTTAGGGTAGTGCAGTTGTGTTTGGGTAGTGTAGGGGGTCATGCTGGTGGTAGATTTAGGGTTTAGGGTAGTGCAGTGGTGTTTGTGTAGTGTAGTGGGTCGTGATGGGGTTAATTTAGGGTTTATGGTAGTGCATTGGTGTTTGGGTAGTGTACGGGTCGTGCTCGGGGTAGATTTAGGGTCTAGGGTAGTGCAGTGGTGTTTGGGTAGTGTAGCGAGTCGTGCTGGGGGAGTGTTTTAGGGATTAGGGTAGTGCAGTGGTGTTTGGGTAGTGTAGGGGATCGTGCTGGGGTAGTGGTTTCGGGTTCAGGGGAGTGCAATGGTGTATAGGTAGTGTAGAGGGTACTGCTGGGGGTAGTGTTTTAGGGTTTAGGGTAGTGCAATGGTGTTTGGATGGTATAGGGGTAATGCTGGGTGTAGTGATTTAGGGTTTAGGGTAGTGCGGTGGTGTTTGGGTAGTGTAGGGGGTCTTGCTGGGAGAGATTTATTGTTTAGGGTAGTGCCGTGGTGTTTGGGTAGTGTAGCGGGTCATGATGGGGTAGATTTAGGGTTTAGGGTAGTGCAGTGGTGTTTGGGTAGTGTAGGGCGTAGTGCTGGGGGTAGATTTAGGATTTAGGGTAGTACAGTGGTGTTTGGGTAGTATAGGGAGTCATGCTGGGGAGAGTTTTAGGGTTTAGGGTTTTGTAGCAGGGTTTGGGTAGTGTAGGGGATCGTGCTGGGGTAGTGTTTTAGGTTTAGGGTACTGCAGCGGTGTTTGCGTAGTGTTTTAGGGTTTAGGGTAGTGCAGTGGTCTTTGGGTAGTGTTGGGAGTCGTGCAGGAGTAGTGTTCTAGGGTTTAGGGTAGTGCAGTGGTGTTTGGGTAGTGTAGGGGGTCGTGCTGGGGGTGGTGTTTCAGGGTTTAGGGGAGCGCCGTCGTGTTTGGGCAGTGTAGGGTGTTGTGTGGGGATGGTTTTTTTAGGGTTTACGGCAGTGCAGTGGTGTTCGGGCAGCATAGGGTGTCATGCTGGGGTAGTGTTCTAGGGTTTAGGGCAGTGCAGTGTTGTTTGCGTAGTGTTGGGGGTCGTGCTGGGGGTAGTGTTTTAGGGTTTAGGGTAGTGTAGTGGTGTTTGGGTAGTATAGGGGGTCCTGCTGGGGGCAGTGTTTTAGGGTTTACGTTAGTGCACTGGTGTTTGGGTACTGTAGGGGGTCATGCGGGGGTTGTGTTTTAGGGTATAGGGTAGTGCAGTGGTGTTGGTGTAGTGTAGGGGGTCTTGCTGGAGGTAGTGTATTAGGGTTTAGGGTAGTGCAGTGGTGTTTGGGTAATGTAGGAGATCGTGCTGGGGTAGTGTTTTAAAGTTTAGGGTAGTGCAGTGGTGTTTGGGTAGTGTATGGGGTCGTGATGGGGTAGATTTAGGGTTTAGGGTAGTGCAGTGGTGTTTGGGTAGTGTAGGGGGTCGTGCTGGGGGTAGATTTATTGTTTAGGGTAGTGCAGTGGTGTTTGGGGAGTGTAGTTGGTCATGATGTCGTAGATTTAGGTTTTAGGGTAGTGCAGTGGTGTTTGGGTAGTGTAGGGGGTCATGCTGGTGGTAGATTTAGGGTTTAGGGTAGTGCAGTGGTGTTTGTGTAGTGTAGTGGGTCGTGATGGGGTTGATTTAGGGTTTATGGTAGTACAGTGGTGTTTGGGTAGTGTAGGGGTCGTGCTGGGGGTAGATTTAGGGTTTAGGGTAGTGCAGTGGTGTTTGGGTAGTGTAGGGAGTCGTGCTGGGGGAGTGTTTTAGGGTTTAGGGTAGTGCAGCAGGGTTTGGGTAGTGTAGGGGATCGTGCTGGGGTAGTGGTTTCGGGTTCAGGGGAGTGCAGTGGTGTATAGGTAGTGTAGGGGGTGCTGCTGGGGGTAGTGTTTTAGGGTTGGGGGGTAGTGCAAAGGTGTTTGGATGGTATAGGGGTAGTGCTGGGGGTAGTGATTTAGGGTTTAGGGTAGTGCGGTGGTGTTTGGGTAGTGTAGGGGGTACTGCTTGGGGTAGTGTTTTAGGGTTTAGGGTAGTGCAGTGGTGTTTGGGTAGTGTAGGAGGTCATGTTGGGGGTAGTGTTTTAGGGTTTAGGGTAGTGCAGTGGTGTTTGTGAAGTGTAGGGGGTCGTGTTTTAGGGTTTAGGGCAGTGCAGTGATGTTTGTTTAGTGCAGGGGGTCATGCTGGGGGTGGTGATTTAGGGTTTAGGGCAGTGCAGTGTTGTTTGCGTAGTGTTGGGGGTCATGCTGGGGGTATTGTTTTAGGGTTTAGGGTAGTGTAGTGGTGTTTGGGTAGTATAGGGGGTCCTGCTGGGGGCATTGTTTTAGGGTTTACGGTAGTACACTGGTGTTTTGGTACTGTAGGGGGTCATGCGGGGGTTGTGTTTTAGGGTTTAGGGTAGTGCAGTGGTGTTGGTGTAGTGTAGGGGATCGTGCTGGAGGTAGTGTTTTAGGGTTTAGGGTAGTGCAGTGGTGTTTGGGTAATGTAGGAGATCGTGCTGGGGTAGTGTTTTAAAGTTTAGGGTAGTGCAGTGGTGTTTGGGTAGTGTATGGGGTCGTGATGGGGTAGATTTAGGGTTTAGGGTAGTGCAGTGGTGTTTGGGTAGTGTAGGGGGTCGTGCTGGGGGTAGATTTATTGTTTAGGGTAGTGCAGTGGTGTTTGGGTAGTGTAGGGGGTCGTGATGGGGTAGATTTAGGGTTTAGGGTAGTGCAGTGGTGTTTGGGTAGTGTAGGGGGTCGTGCTGGGGGTAGATTTATTGTTTAGGGTAGTGCAGTGGTGTTTGGGGAGGGTAGCTGGTCGTGATGTCGTAGATTTAGGTTTTAGGGTAGTGCAGTTGTGTTTGGGTAGTGTAGGGGGTCATTCTGGTGGTAGATTTAGGGTTTAGGGTAGTGCAGTGGTGTTTGTGTAGTGTAGTGGGTCGTGATGGGGTTAATTTAGGGTTTATGGTAGTGCAGTGGTGTTTGGGTAGTGTACGGGTCGTGCTGGGGGTAGATTTAGGGATTAGGGTAGTGCAGTGGTGTTTGGGTAGTGTAGCGAGTCGTGCTGGGGGAGTGTTTTAGGGTTTAGGGTAGTGCAGCAGGGTTTGGGTAGTGTAGGGGATCGTGCTGGGGTAGTGGTTTCGGGTTCAGGGGAGTGCAATGGTGTATAGGTAGTGTAGAGGGTACTGCTGGGGGTAGTGTTTTAGGGTTTAGGGTAGTGCAATGGTGTTTGGATGGTATAGGGGTAATGCTGGGGGTAGTGATTTAGGGTTTAGGGTAGTGCGGTGGTGTTTGGGTAGTGTAGGGGGTCTTGCTGGGGGAGATTTATTGTTTAGGGTAGTGCCGTGGTGTTTGGGTAGTGTAGCGGGTCATGATGGGTTAGATTTAGGGTTTAGGGTAGTGCAGTGGTGTTGGGGTAGTGTAGGGCGTAGTGCTGGGGGTAGATTTAGGATTTAGGGTAGTACAGTGGTGTTTGGGTAGTATAGGGAGTCATGCTGGGGAGAGTTTTAGGGTTTAGGGTTTTGTAGCAGGGTTTGGGTAGTGTAGGGGATCGTGCTGGGGTAGTGTTTTAGGTTTAGGGTACTGCAGCGGTGTTTGCGTAGTGTAGGGGGTCGTGTTTTAGGGTTTAGGGTAGTGCAGTGGTCTTTGGGTAGTGTTGGGAGTCGTGCAGGAGTAGTGTTCTAGGGTTTAGGGTAGTGCAGTGGTGTTTGGGTAGTGTAGGGGGCCGTGCTGGGGGTGGTGTTTCAGGGTTTAGGGGAGCGCAGTCGTGTTTGGGCAGTGTAGGGTGTTGTGTGGGGATGGTTTTTTCAGGGTTTACGGCAGTGCAGTGGTGTTCGGGCAGCATAGGGTGTCATGCTGGGGTAGTGTTCTAGGGTTTAGGGCAGTGATGTTTGTTTAGTGCAGGGGGTCATGCTGGGGTGGTGATTTAGGGTTTAGGGCAGTGCAGTGTTGTTTGCGTAGTGTTGGGGGTCGTGCTGGGGGTAGTGTTTTAGGGTTAAAGGTAGTGTAGTGGTGATTGGGTAGTATAGGGGGTCCTGCTGGGGGCAGTGTATTAGGGTTTACGTTAGTGCACTGGTGTTTGGGTACTGTAGGGGGTCATGCGGGGGTTGTGTTTTAGGGTTTAGGGTAGTGCAGTGGTGTTGGTGTAGTGTAGGAGGTCGTGCTGGAGGTAGTGTATTAGGGTTTAGGGTAGTGCAGTGGTGTTTGGGTAATGTAGGAGATCGTGCTGGGGTAGTGTTTTAAAGTTTAGGGTAGTGCAGTGGTGTTTGGGTAGCGTATGGGGTCGTGATGGGGTAGATTTAGGGTTTAGGGTAGTGCAGTGGTGTTTGGGTAGTGTAGGGGGTCGTGCTGGGGTAGATTTATTGTTTAGGGTAGTGCAGTGGTGTTTGGGGAGTGTAGCTGGTTGTGATGTCGTAGATTTAGGTTTTAGGGTAGTGCAGTGGTGTTTGGGTTGTGTAGGGGGTCATGCTGGTGGTAGATTTAGGGTTTAGGGTAGTGCAGTGGTGTTTGTGTAGTGTAGTGGGTCGTGATGGGGTTGATTTAGGGTTTATGGTAGTGCAGTGGTGTTTGGGTAGTGTAGGGGTCGTGCTGGGGGTAGATTTAGGGTTTAGGGTAGTGCAGTGGTGTTTGGGTATTGTAGGGAGTCGTGCTGGGGGAGTGTTTTAGGGTTTAGGGTAGTGCAGCAGGGTTTGGGTAGTGTAGGGGATCGTGCTGGGGTAGTGGTTTCGGGTTCAGGGGAGTGCAGTGGTGTATAGGTAGTGTAGGGGGTACTGCTAGTGGTAGTGTTTTAGGGTTTAGGGTAGTGCAATGGTGTTTGGATGGTATAGAGGTAGTGCTGGAAGTAGTGATTTAGGGTTTAGGGTAGTGCAGTGGTGTTTGGGTAGTGTAGGGGGTACTGCTTGGGGTAGTGTTTTACAGTTTAGGGTAGTGCAGTGGTGTTTGGGTAGTGTAGGGGGTCATGTAGGGGGTCGTGTTTTAGGGTTTAGGGTAGTGCAGTGGTGTTCAGGCAGTGTAGGGGGTCGTGCTGGGGGTGGTGTTTCAGGGTTTAGGGCAGTGCAGTGCTGTTCGGGCAGTGTAGGTGTCGTGCTGGGGGTGGTGTTTCAGGGTTTAGGGCAGGGCAGTGGTGTTCGGGCAGTGTAGGGGGTCTTGCTGAGGGTGGTGTTTCAGGGTTTAGGCCAATGCAGTGGTGTTCGGGCAGCGTAGGGGGTCAAGCTGGGGTAGTGTTGAAGGGTGTAGGGCAGTGCAGTGGTGTTTGGGTACTGTAGGGGGTCATGCGGGGGTTGTGTTTTAGGGTTTAGGGTAGTGCAGTGGTGTTGGTGTAGTGTAGGGGGTCGTGCTGGAGGTAGTGTTTTAGGGTTTAGGGTAGTGCAGTGGTGTTTGGGTAATGTAGGAGATCGTGCTGGGGTAGTGTTTTAAAGTTTAGGGTAGTGCAGTGGTGTTTGGGTAGTGTATGGGGTCGTGATGGGGTAGATTTAGGGTTTAGGGTAGTGCAGTGGTGTTTGGGTAGTGTAGGGGGTCGTGCTGGGGGTAGATTTATTGTTTAGGGTAGTGCAGTGGTGTTTGGGTTGTGTAGGGGGTCGTGATGGGGTAGATTTAGGGTTTAGGGTAGTGCAGTGGTGTTTGGGTAGTGTAGGGGGTCGTGCTGGGGGTAGATTTATTGTTTAGGGTAGTGCAGTGGTGTTTGGGGAGTGTAGCTGGTCGTGATGTCGTAGATTTAGGTTTTAGGGTAGTGCAGTGGTGTTTGGGTAGTGTAGGGGGTCATGCTGGTGGTAGATTTAGGGTTTAGGGTAGTGCAGTGGTGTTTGTGTAGTGTAGTGGGTCGTGATGGGGTTAATTTAGGGTTTATGGTAGTGCAGTGGTGTTTGGGTAGTGTACGGGTCGTGCTGGGGGTAGATTTAGGGATTAGGGTAGTGCAGTGGTGTTTGGGTAGTGTAGCGAGTCGTGCTGGGTTAGTGTTTTAGGGTTTAGGGTAGTGCAGCAGGGTTTGGGTAGTGTAGGGGATCGTGCTGGGGTAGTGGTTTCGGGTTCAGGGGAGTGCAATGGTGTATAGGTAGTGTAGAGGGTACTGCTGGGGGTAGTGTTTTAAGGTTTAGGGTAGTGCAATGGTGTTTGGATGGTATAGCGGTAATGCTGGGGGTAGTGATTTAGGGTTTAGGGTAGTGCGGTGGTGTTTGGGTAGTGTAGGGGGTCTTGCTGGGGGAGATTTATTGTTTAGGGTAGTGCCGTGGTGTTTTGGTAGTGTAGCGGGTCATGATGGGGTAGATTTAGGGTTTAGGGCAGTGCAGTGGTGTTTGGGTAGTGTAGGGCATAGTGCTGGGGGTAGATTTAGGATTTAGGGTAGTACAGTGGTGTTTGGGTAGTATAGGGAGTCATGCTGGGGAGAGTTTTAGGGTTTAGGGTTTTGTAGCAGGGTTTGGGTAGTGTAGGGGATCGTGCTGGGGTAGTGGTTTAGGGTTCAGGGGAGTGCAGTGGTGTATGGGTAGTGTAGGGGGTAATGCTGGGAGGAGTGTTTTAGGGTTTAGGGGAGCGCAATGGTGTTTGGGTAGTATAGGGGGTACTGCTGGGGGCAGTGTTTTAGGGTTTAGGGTAGTGCGGTGGTGTTTGGGTAGTGTAGGGGCTACTGCTTGGGGTAGTATTGTATGGTTTAGGGTAATGCAGTGGTGTGTGGGTAGTGTAGGGGGTCATGCTGGGGGTAGTGTTTTAGGGTTTAGGGTAGTGCAGTAGTGTTTTTGAAGTGTAGGGGGTTGTGTTTTAGGGTTTAGGGTAGTGCAGGTGTATTTGTGTAGTGAAGGAGGTCATGCTGGGGGTAGTGTTTTAGGTTTAGGGTACTGCAGCGGTGTTTGCGTAGTGTAGGGGGCCGTGTTTTAGGGTTTAGGGTAGTGCAGTGGTCTTTGGGTAGTGTTGGGAGTCGTGCAGGAGTAGTGTTCTAGGGTTTAGGGTAGTGCAGTGGTGTTTGGGTAGTGTAGTGGGTCGTGATGGGGTTGATTTAGGGTTTATGGTAGTGCAGTGGTGTTTGGGTAGTGTAGGGGTCGTGCTGGGGGTAGATTTAGGGTTTAGGGTAGTGCAGTGGTGTTTGGGTAGTGTAGGGAGTCGTGCTGGGGGAGTGTTTTAGGGTTTAGGGTAGTGCAGCAGGGTTTGGGTAGTGTAGGGGATCGTGCTGGGGTAGTGGTTTCGGGTTCAGGGGAGTGCAGTGGTGTATAGGTAGTGTAGGGGGTACTGCTAGTGGTAGTGTTTTAGGGTTTAGGGTAGTGCAATGGTGTTTGGATGGTATAGAGGTAGTGCTGGAAGTAGTGATTTAGGGTTTAGGGTAGTGCGGTGTTGTTTGGGTAGTGTAGGGGGTACTGCTTGGGGTAGTGTTTTAGGGTTTAGGGTAGTGCAGTGGTGTTTGGGTAGTGTAGGGGGTCATGTAGGGGGTCGTGTTTTAGGGTTTAGGGTAGTGCAGTGGTGTTCAGGCAGTGTAGGGGGTCGTGCTGGGGGTGGTGTTTCAGGGTTTAGGGCAGTGCAGTGCTGTTCGGGCAGTGTAGGTGTCGTGCTGGGGGTGGTGTTTCAGGGTTTAGGGCAGGGCAGTGGTGTTCGGGCAGTGTAGGGGGTCTTGCTGAGGGTGGTGTTTCAGGGTTTAGGCCAATGCAGTGGTGTTCGGGCAGCGTAGGGGGTCAAGCTGGGGTAGTGTTGAAGGGTTTAGGGCAGTGCAGTGGTGTTTGGGTACTGTAGGGGGCCATGCGGGGGTTGTGTTTTAGGGTTTAGGGTAGTGCAGTGGTGTTGGTGTAGTGTAGGGGGTCGTGCTGGAGGTAGTGTTTTAGGGTTTGGGGTAGTGCAGTGGTGTTTGGGTAATGTAGGAGATCGTGCTGGGGTAGTGTTTTAAAGTTTAGGGTAGTGCAGTGGTGTTTGGGTAGTGTATGGGGTCGTGATGGGGTAGATTTAGGGTTTAGGGTAGTGCAGTGGTGTTTGGGTAGTGTAGGGGGTCGTGCTGGGGGTAGATTTATTGTTTAGGGTAGTGCAGTGGTGTTTGGGTTGTGTAGGGGGTCGTGATGGGGTAGATTTAGGGTTTAGGGTAGTGCAGTGGTGTTTGGGTAGTGTAGGGGGTCGTGCTGGGGGTAGATTTATTGTTTAGGGTAGTGCAGTGGTGTTTGGGGAGTGTAGCTGGTCGTGATGTCGTAGATTTAGGTTTTAGGGTAGTGCAGTGGTGTTTGGGTAGTGTTGGGGGTCATGCTGGTGGTAGATTTAGGGTTTAGGGTAGTGCAGTGGTGTTTGTGTAGTGTAGTGGGTCGTGATGGGGTTAATTTAGGGTTTATGGTAGTGCAGTGGTGTTTGGGTAGTGTACGGGTCGTGCTGGGGGTAGATTTAGGGATTAGGGTAGTGCAGTGGTGTTTGGGTAGTGTAGCGAGTCGTGCTGGGTTAGTGTTTTAGGGTTTAGGGTAGTGCAGCAGGGTTTGGGTAGTGTAGGGGATCGTGCTGGGGTAGTGGTTTCGGGTTCAGGGGAGTGCAATGGTGTATAGGTAGTGTAGAGGGTACTGCTGGGGGTAGTGTTTTAAGGTTTAGGGTAGTGCAATGGTGTTTGGATGGTATAGGGGTAATGCTGGGGGTAGTGATTTATGGTTTAGGGTAGTGCGGTGGTGTTTGGGTAGTGTAGGGGGTCTTGCTGGGGGAGATTTATTGTTTAGGGTAGTGCCGTGGTGTTTGGGTAGTGTAGCGGGTCATGATGGGGTAGATTTAGGGTTTAGGGCAGTGCAGTGGTGTTTGGGTAGTGTAGGGCATAGTGCTGGGGGTAGATTTAGGATTTAGGGTAGTACAGTGGTGTTTGGGTAGTATAGGGAGTCATGCTGGGGAGAGTTTTAGGGTTTAGGGTTTTGTAGCAGGGTTTGGGTAGTGTAGGGGATCGTGCTGGGGTAGTGGTTTAGGGTTCAGGGGAGTGCAGTGGTGTATGGGTAGTGTAGGGGGTAATGCTGGGAGGAGTGTTTTAGGGTTTAGGGGAGCGCAATGGTGTTTGGGTAGTATAGGGGGTACTGCTGGGGGCAGTGTTTTAGGGTTTAGGGTAGTGCGGTGGTGTTTGGGTAGTGTAGGGGCTACTGCTTGGGGTAGTATTGTATGGTTTAGGGTAATGCAGTGGTGTGTGGGTAGTGTAGGGGGTCATGCTGGGGGTAGTGTTTTAGGGTTTAGGGTAGTGCAGTAGTGTTTTTGAAGTGTAGGGGGTTGTGTTTTAGGGTTTAGGGTAGTGCAGTGGTATTTGTGTAGTGAAGGAGGTCATGCTGGGGGTAGTGTTTTAGGTTTAGGGTACTGCAGCGGTGTTTGCGTAGTGTAGGGGGCCGTGTTTTAGGGTTTAGGGTAGTGCAGTGGTCTTTGGGTAGTGTTGGGAGTCGTGCAGGAGTAGTGTTCTAGGGTTTAGGGTAGTGCAGTGGTGTTTGGGTAGTGTAGGGGGTCGTGCTGGGGGTGGTGTTTCAGGGTTTAGGGGAGCGCAGTCGTGTTTGGGCAGTGTAGGGTGTTGTGTGGGGATGGTTTTTTCAGGGTTTACGGCAGTGCAGTGGTGTTCGGGCAGCATAGGGTGTCATGCTGGGGTAGTGTTCTAGGGTTTAGGGCAGTGCAGTGATGTTTGTTTAGTGCAGGGGGTCATGCTGGGGTGGTGATTTAGGGTTTAGGGCAGTGCAGTGTTGTTTGCATAGTGTTGGGGGTCGTGCTGGGGGTAGTGTTTTAGGGTTAAAGGTAGTGTAGTGGTGTTTGGGTAGTATAGGGGGTCCTGCTGGCGGCAGTGTTTTAGGGTTTATGTTAGTGCACTGGTGTTTGGGTACTGTAGGGGGCCATGCGGGGGTTGTGTTTTAGGGTTTAGGGTAGTGCAGTGGTGTTAGTGTAGTGTAGGGGGTCGTGCTGGAGGTAGTGTATTAGGGTTTAGGGTAGTGCAGTGGTGTTTGGGTAATGTAGGAGATCGTGCTGGGGTAGTGTTTTAAAGTTTACGGTAGAGCAGTGGTGTTTGGGTAGTGTATGGGGTCATGATGGGGTAGATTTAGGGTTTAGGGTAGTGCAGTGGTGTTTGGGTAGTGTAGGGGGTCGTGCTGGGGGTAGATTTATTGTTTAGGGTAGTGCAGTGGTGTTTGGGGAGTGTAGCTGGTCGTGATGTCGTAGATTTAGGTTTTAGGGTAGTGCAGTGGTGTTTGGGTAGTGTAGGGGGTCATGCTGGTGGTAGATTTAGGGTTTAGGGTAGTGCAGTGGTGTTTGTGTAGTGTAGTGGGTCGTGATGGGGTTGATTTAGGGTTTATGGTAGTGCAGTGGTGTTTGGGTAGTGTAGGGGTCGAGCTGGGGGTAGATTTAGGGTTTAGGGTAGTGCAGTGGTGTTTGTGTAGTGTAGTGGGTCGTGATGGGGTTGATTTAGGGTTTAGGGTAGTGCAGCAGGGTTTGGGTAGTGTAGGGGATCGTGCTGGGGTAGTGGTTTCGGGTTCAGGGGAGTGCAGTGGTGTATAGGTAGTGTAGGGGGCACTGCTAGTGGTAGTGTTTTAGGGTTTAGGGTAGTGCAATGGTGTTTGGATGGTATAGGGGTAGTGCTGGAAGTAGTGATTTAGGGTTTAGGGTAGTGCGGTGGTGTTTGGGTAGTGTAGGGGGTACTGCTTGGGGTAGTGTTTTAGGGTTTAGGGTAGTGCAGTGGTGTTTGGGTAGTGTAGGGGGTCATGTTGGGGGTAGTGTTTTATGGTTTAGGGTAGTTCAGTGGTGTTTGTGAAGTGTAGGGGGTCGTGTTTTAGGGTTTAGGGTAGTGCCATGGTATTTGTGTAGTGAAAGGGGTCGTGCTGGGGGTAGTGTTTTAGGGTTTAGGGTACTGCAGCGGTGTTTGTGTAGTGTAGGGGGTCGTGTTTTAGGGTTTAGGGTAGTGCAGTGGTGTTCAGGCAGTGTAGGGGGTCGTGCTGGGGGTGGTGTTTCAGGGTTTAGGGCAGTGCAGTGCTGTTCGGGCAGTGTAGGTGTCGTGCTGGGGGTGGTGTTTCAGGGTTTAGGGCAGGGCAGTGGTGTTCGGGCAGTGTAGGGGGTCTTGCTGAGGGTGGTGTTTCAGGGTTTAGGCCAATGCAGTGGTGTTCAGGCAGCCTAGGGGGTCAAGCTGGGGTAGTGTTGAAGGGTTTAGGGCAGTGCAGTGGTGTTTGGGTAGTGTAGGGGATAATGCGGTGGTAGTGTTTTAGGGTTTAGGGTAGTGCAGTGGTGTTGGTGTAGTGTAGGGGGTCGTGCTGGGGGTAGTGTTTTAGGCTTTAGGGTAGTGCAGTGGTGTTTGGGTAGTGTAGGGGGTCGTGCTGGTGGTAGAATTAGGGTTTAGGGTAGTGCAGTGGTGTTTGGGTAGTGTAGTGGGTCATGATGGGGTTGATTTAGGGTTTATGGTAGTGCACTGGTGTTTGGGTACTGTAGGGGGTCATGCGGAGGTTGTGTTTTAGGGTTTAGGGTAGTGCAGTGGTGTTTGGGCAGTGTAGGGGGTCATGCTGGGGGAAGATTTAGGGTTTAGGGTAGTGCAGTGGTGTTTGGGTGGTGTAGGGTGTCGTGCTGGGTGAGTGTTTTAGGGTTTAGGGTAGTGCAGCAGGGTTTGGGTAGTGTAGGCGATTGTGCTGGGGTAGTGTTTTAGGGTTTAGGGTAGTGCAGTGCTGTTTGGGTCGTGAAGGGGTTCGTGATGGGGTAGATTTAGGGTTTAGGGTATTGCAGTGGTGTTTGGGTAGTGTAGGGGGTCGTGCTGGGATCGATTTATTGTTTAGGGCAGTGCAGTGGTGTTTTGGTAGTGTAGCGGGTCGTGATGGGGTAGATTTAGGGTTTGGGGTAATGCAGTGGTATTTGGGTAGTGTTAGGGGGTCGTGCTGGGGGTAGATTTTGGGTTTACGGTAGTGCAGTGGTGTTTCGGTAGTGTATTGGGTCATGATGGGGTTGATTTAGGGTTTAGGGTAGTGCAGTGGTGTTTGGGTAGTGTAGGGGGTCGTGCTGGGGGTAGATTTAGGGTTTAGGGTAGTGCAGTGGTGTTTGGGTAGTATAGGGAGTCATGCTGGGGAGTGTTTTAGGGTTTAGGGTAGTGCAGCAGAGTTTGGGTAGTGTAGAGGATCGTGCTGGGGTAGTGGTTTAGGGTTCAGGAGAGTGCAGTGGTGTATGGGTAGTGTAGGGGGTACTGCTGGGAGTAGTGTTTTTGGGTTTAGGGTAGCGCAATGGTGTTTGGGTAGTATAGGGGGTACTGCTGGGGGCAGTGTTTTAGGGTTTAGGGTAGTCCGGTCGTGTTTGGGTAGTGTAGGGGGTTCTGCTTGGGGTAGTGTTTTAGAGTTTAGGGTAGTGCAGTTGTGTTTGGGTAGTGTAGGGGGTCATGCTGGGGGTAGTGTTTCAGGGTTTAGGGTAGTGCAGTGGTGTTTGTCAAGTGTAGGGGTAGTGTTTTACAGTTTAGGTTAGTGCAGTGGTATTTGTGTAGTGTAGGGGGTCCTGATAGGGGCAGCGTTTTAGGGTTTACGGTAGTGCAGTGGTGTTTGGGTACTGTAGGGAGTCATGCTTGGGTAGTGTTTTAGGGTTTAGGGTAGTGCAATGGTGTTTGGATGGTATAGGGGTAGTGCTGGAAGTAGTGATTTAGGGTTTAGGGTAGTGCGGTGGTGTTTGGGTAGTGTAGGGGGTACTGCTTGGGGTAGTGTTTTAGGGTTTAGGGTAGTGCAGTGGTGTTTGGGTAGTGTAGGGGGTCATGTTGGGGGTAGTGTTTTATGGTTTAGGGTAGTTCAGTGGTGTTTGTGAAGTGTAGGGGGTCGTGTTTTAGGGTTTAGGGTAGTGCCATGGTATTTGTGTAGTGAAAGGGGTCGTGCTGGGGGTAGTGTTTTAGGGTTTAGGGTACTGCAGCGGTGTTTGTGTAGTGTAGGGGGTCGTGTTTTAGGGTTTAGGGTAGTGCAGTGGTGTTCAGGCAGTGTAGGGGGTCGTGCTGGGGGTGGTGTTTCAGGGTTTAGGGCAGTGCAGTGCTGTTCGGGCAGTGTAGGTGTCGTGCTGGGGGTGGTGTTTCAGGGTTTAGGGCAGGGCAGTGGTGTTCGGGCAGTGTAGGGGGTCTTGCTGAGGGTGGTGTTTCAGGGTTTAGGCCAATGCAGTGGTGTTCAGGCAGCCTAGGGGGTCAAGCTGGGGTAGTGTTGAAGGGTTTAGGGCAGTGCAGTGGTGTTTGGGTAGTGTAGGGGATAATGCGGTGGTAGTGTTTTAGGGTTTAGGGTAGTGCAGTGGTGTTGGTGTAGTGTAGGGGGTCGTGCTGGGGGTAGTGTTTTAGGCTTTAGGGTAGTGCAGTGGTGTTTGGGTAGTGTAGGGGGTCGTGCTGGTGGTAGAATTAGGGTTTAGGGTAGTGCAGTGGTGTTTGGGTAGTGTAGTGGGTCATGATGGGGTTGATTTAGGGTTTATGGTAGTGCACTGGTGTTTGGGTACTGTAGGCGGTCATGCGGAGGTTGTGTTTTAGGGTTTAGGGTAGTGCAGTGGTGTTTGGGCAGTGTAGGGGGTCATGCTGGGGGAAGATTTAGGGTTTAGGGTAGTGCAGTGGTGTTTGGGTGGTGTAGGGTGTCGTGCTGGGTGAGTGTTTTAGGGTTTAGGGTAGTGCAGCAGGGTTTGGGTAGTGTAGGGGATTGTGCTGGGGTAGTGTTTTAGGGTTTAGGGTAGTGCAGTGCTGTTTGGGTCGTGAAGGGGTTCGTGATGGGGTAGATTTAGGGTTTAGGGTATTGCAGTGGTGTTTGGGTAGTGTAGGGGGTCGTGCTGGGATCGATTTATTGTTTAGGGCAGTGCAGTGGTGTTTTGGTACTGTAGCGGGTCGTGATGGGGTAGATTTAGGGTTTGGGGTAATGCAGTGGTATTTGGGTAGTGTTAGGGGGTCGTGCTGGGGGTAGATTTTGGGTTTACGGTAGTGCAGTGGTGTTTGGGTAGTGTAGTGGGTCATGATGGGGTTGATTTAGGGTTTAGGGTAGTGCAGTGGTGTTTGGGTAGTGTAGGGGGTCGTGCTGGGGGTAGATTTAGGGTTTAGGGTAGTGCAGTGGTGTTTGGGTAGTATAGGGAGTCATGCTGGGGAGTGTTTTAGGGTTTAGGGTAGTGCAGCAGAGTTTGGGTAGTGTAGAGGATCGTGCTGGGGTAGTGGTTTAGGGTTCAGGAGAGTGCAGTGGTGTATGGGTAGTGTAGGGGGTACTGCTGGGAGTAGTGTTTTTGGGTTTAGGGTAGCGCAATGGTGTTTGGGTAGTATAGGGGGTACTGCTGGGGGCAGTGTTTTAGGGTTTAGGGTAGTCCGGTCGTGTTTGGGTAGTGTAGGGGGTCATGCTGGGGGTAGTGTTTTAGGGTTTAGGGTAGTGCAGTGGTGTTTGTCAAGTGTAGGGGGTAGTGTTTTACAGTTTAGGTTAGTGCAGTGGTATTTGTGTAGTGTAGGGGGTCCTGATAGGGGCAGCGTTTTAGGGTTTACGGTAGTGCAGTGGTGTTTGGGTACTGTAGGGAGTCATGCTTGGGTAGTGTTTTAGGGTTTAGGGTAGTGCAGTGGTGTTGGTGTAGTGTAGGGGGTTGTGCTGGGGGTAGTATTTTAGGGTTTAGGGTAGTCCAGTGGTGTTTGGGTGGTGCAGGGGTCATGCTGAGGGTAGATTTAGGGTTTAGGGTAGTGCAGTGGTGTTTGGGTAGTGTAGGGGGTCGTGCTGGGGGAAGATTTAGGGTTTAGAGTAGTGCAGTTGTGTTTGGCTAGTGCAGGGAGTCATGCTGGGGGAGTGTTTTAGGGTTTAGGGTAGTGCAGCAGGGTTTGGGTAGTGTAGGGGATTGTGCTGGGGTAGTGTTTTAGGGTTTAGGGTAGTGCAGTGGTGTTTGGGTATTGTAGGGGGACGTGATGGGGTAGATTTAGGGTTTAGGGTAGTGCAGTGGTGTTTTGGTAGTGTAGGGTGTCGTGCTGGGATGTATTCATTGTTTAGGGTAGTGCAGTGGTGTTTTGGTAGTGTAGCGGGTCGTGATGGGGTAGATTTAGGGTTTAGGGTTGTGCAGTGGTGTTTGGGTGGTGTAGTGGGTCGTGATGGGGTTGATTTAGGGTTTAGAGTAGTGCAGTGGTGTTTGGGTAGTGTAGGGGGTCGTGCTGGGGGTAGATATAGGGTTTAGGGTAGCGCAGTGGTGTTTGGGTAATGTAGGGAGTCATGCTGGGATAGTTGTTTAAGGTTCAGGGGAGTGCAGTGGTGTATGGGTAGTGTAGGGGGTACTGCTGGGGGTAGTGTTTTAGGGTTTAGGGTATCGCAATGGTGTTTGGGTAGTATAGGGGTACTGCTGGGGGCAGTGTTTTAGGGTTTAGGGTAGTGCAGTGGTCTTTGGGTAGTGTAGGGAGTCGTGCGGAGGTAGTGTTTTAGGGTTTAGGGTAGTGCAGTGGTGTTTGGGTAGTGTAGGGGGTCATGCGGGGGTAGTGTTTAAGGGTTTAGGGTAGTGCAGTGGTGTTTGGGTAGTGTAGGGGGTCGTGCTGGGTGTGGTGTTTTAGGGTTTAGGCTAGTGCAGTGTTTTTTGTGTAGTGTAGGGGGTTGTGCCGGGTGTGGTGTTTTAGTGTTTAGGGCAGTGCAGTGGTATTCGTGCAGTGTAGGGGGTCGTGCTGAGGGTGGTGTTTTAGGGCTTAGGGCAGTGCAGTGGTGTTCGGGCAGTGTAGGGGGTCATGCTGGGGGTGGTGTTTCAGGGTTTAGGGCAGAGCAGTGGTGTTCGGGAAGTGTAGGGGTCGAGCTGGGGGTGCTGTTTCACGGTTTAGGGCAGGGCAGTCGTGTTCAGGCAGTTTAGGGGGTCTTGCTGAGGGTGGTGTTTCAGGGTTTAGGGCAGTGCAGTGGTGTTCGGGCAGTGTAGGGTGTTGTGTGGGGTTGGTGTTTCAGGGTTTAGGGCAGTGCAGTGGTGTTCGGGCAGGGTAGGGGGTCATGCTGGGGTAGTGTTTTAGGGTTTAGGGTAGTGTAGTGGTGTTTGGGTAGTGTAGGGGGTCCTGCTGGGGGCACTGTTTTAGGGTTTACAGTAGTGCACTGGTGTTTGGGTACTGTAGGACGTCATGCGGGGGTTGTGTTTTAGGGTTTAGGGTAGTGCAGTGGTGTTGGTGTAGTGTAGGGGGTCGTGCTGCGGGTAGTGTTTTAGGGTTTAGGGTAATGCAGTGGTGTTTGGGTAGTGCAGGGGTTCGTGCTGAGGGTAGATTTAGGGGTTAGGGTAGTGCAGTGGTGTTTGGGTAGTGTAGCGGATCGTGATGGGGTAGATTTAGGGTTAAGGGTTGTGCAGTGGTGTTTGGATAGTGTAGGGGGTCTGTGGTAAATAATTTAATTACCGGAACTTAATTTGATGCGGAATATCTATAATAATAGCTCAGTAAAATAAGAGGCAGAATCCGTGGTATTAGAGGTTCGGAACGGGCTTTATTCCAAAATCAATTCGAATTGATGGACTCCATATTCCATCACCACGAAGGTTCAGGAAGTGAAGGACCAACTTTATTGACAAGTAATCATTTTTATACAATAGGCATTACAGTGAAACAGATGCAGGAGGCGTAACAGTTGATAACAAAGATAAGAACATACATGCGTAACTATAATGGGTGTAACTGGGCGTAACTTAAAGAACGTCATCAGGTATGATGTCACAATAGGGTGGTTCCATGAAAGAATTTCGCAATGTCAGCAGAAATACTTGGCAGAGATGCGCGCGCAGCAGCATGACGTGTGATTGACGTGCGACTAGGGGGTGAAGGGGACTTGACCTTTAGCTCTACATGTGGAGACAGAAGTCTGGGGTTATGTCAACCTAATCCCAAATCATATCTAACATCCTATGTTTAAAGAACTGTGTTATCCAAAAAGAAAGGTCTCTTAGGATAGAATCTTATTCTATACTGACTATACTGACTGTTAGTGCGTGTACAAGCGTCTAAGTGTCTACACTGATGCGAGGGCAGAAATCTTCCATAGTAACAGGGTTATGAATTACTTGCATAAAGACAGAGAAACCGGGCCTTTTGCTCGGTAGCTGGAAGAATGTTTACTTAAACTACTAGACAGGAATGCATTGGGTAGAGGAGCGGAGCAGAGCAGATAATCTTGAAGGTGAAATACAGTTTTTTGGCAAGCAGACAGATCGAGTCAGGCACCATTAGCCGCGCAGGGAGTAGGACAAAGTTCATGGGTACAGATGCGAGCTCAGACTGGAGCTTTCAGAGGCAGAAGGCAGAAAAGGTTTAATGGCAGAATCAGGGCCTACTCGCCTGGACTGTAAAATGGGATAAATGAACCATATAAAGCCGGTGGCCTTTCATACTTAGGAATAGAATATCCGGCCCATTTATGGCGGATCTGAAAGAGGACATGTTGGCGGTGGACGCACATGTGTTTGCGTCTTCATAACTGGAACTGGAGGAAACATACATGTATTTGTGATTTATACATGAAACCGTTGGGGTCCAAGATAGGGGACATAACTGGTCATAAAAATCCACATTTCCACATTCCCTCCTTGTCCCCTACTTGCCCTTAAGAGATATCAATCTTCATCAATCCGTTGATCTGTTCATATAGCATCATTTGTTCTTCTTTCTTCTTCCGGGATGAATGAAATCTTGGTGGTGGAATACACGATGTGGCACACAGACCACAAATCGCTGGTCCACATTGTAGGCATAAGCAGCAACTGAATAGTATGAGAAAGCCAATACCTAGGAAGGATAGGACCCTCCATCCAAAGGTAGATAATACACTCAAAAACCAACCGGACCAAGTCCAGGTGCCTGGATTCTGGTGTATCTGGCTTACAATCTTATGAAGGCGAGTTATGGCTTTATATACAGATGGCGAATTTTCTGGTATGAAAATGCAACAACTTGATCCGATGACCCTACAAGCTCCGCCCCTATCGGCCAGAATGACGTCAAGGACAAGACGATTTTGAAGCACAACAATCCGCATAGCAGACTGCTCTTCTGTTAAATTGCCTAAGGCGGAAATAGTTTCGTTTACTACTGCTTCAAGGGTTCTGGTTAATCTACGTATCAGTTTACTATTAGTGACTGTACCTATATAGGGAAAGAGACCTTTATTGAAATCTGTGTATTTTTCCCATGCTGTTTCAGTGTAGTCGACTATTGGGAGATCTCTCCGTTCTCTATTGTGTACTAAACGAGTATTTCTATGATAATCAGGAGGAGCTAGGAAAACAGGTGGCAAAAGGAATCCGATGTAACAGGTACCATCCCAATCTAGAGGCAGACGTATATATGCAGTCTGACCACATACAAAGTAGGAATGGCGAGAAGCTCTAAATGTAGATTTGCCTTGATCACTGAATTCTATTACAGTGGTGCATTTACTATGGCCCATGTGTATGGAGCCATTCTTTCTTATACACAATTCACCTTTAACTGGAAATACTGACATAGCGGGCAAAATTGGTGCAGCTTCGGATTCGACATTCAGGATCATGAGATTAAGCGTGAAATTACCTAATCCATATACTTCATTTTCTAGATCAGTTCCTGTTCTTTTGGGAAGTCCCTCCTTGTTAGGGTAACAGACTTTAAGCAAGACTAAGTTCAGGTTTCCCCATACCCAGTTGTCTTGATAAACTGCGGAATTCGAATCTAGGGAATTGATTAAACTAAACCATGCTCCACAGGAGCCATTGTGTGTGAACGGATATGGAAAGAGAGGCAGAATTCCCTTATAGTTCTGATAGGGAGGAAGTCGGCCACATATCCAACAATTTGTAGCATTGCTAGCCTGATGGGAATGATGTAACATACTAATAAAAGTGTTATTGCGCAGCGCAAATCTATATGACAACTCATGCGGGGGTAATTCACTAAAAGAATGTTCAGCAGTAACATTGTAAACATGTTTAGAAATAGGATAATATATGTGCAATAATATACTTGCAGCGATTATTAAAAGACATAAGAAAAACAGAATTAATAACGTCACTGTGCAATGACTACGCAGTGATTTACAGTACGCATGTTTTTTCAACTGGATTTGATTGTTTCTTTCTCTATTCCGGTCCAGAGGATACATGTCAGAGACAATTCAACCGATTCACCTTGGAGAGGACTTAAACAATCAAATTGTCTGACTCATTGGACCTCAATTTTAGTCTATATAGTTCTGAGTTCGTTTGTTCAACCAAGGGGAGCTTTGAGTCTGTCTTTGAGGAAATACAGGGTTTAGTCTCTATATCGGATGGTAATCCATGAAATTTCTTGATATGACTTGAATGTATCCAGCCTTTTCGACCTTCGATCTTCACGGCTGTCCTCGTGGTTAACAGTACGAGTTGAGGCGATTTCCACCTAGGATCCAGCTGAGACTTCCGGTCAAAGTTCCTCACTAACACCAGGTCCCCGGGAATTACGTCATGGGGTTTCACCTCGGTGTTGTCGGGAAAGGCTGCAGCTACCTGTGAACGACAAGATTGTAGTGCAGACATCAAGGAAGCTAGGTAATCTGTCAGCATATTACAGTCTACATCAGTTATTTTGCGTGGTATAGGCGTCCCCCACATATTTGGTGGTCTACCGAAGATCACCTCATAAGGGGATAGCCCTGTTCGAGAGTGCGCTACCATTCTCATGTAAAAGAGTGCAACTGGTAAGGCTACTACCCAGTCGACACCTTTCTCTCTACATATTTTGGACAATCTAATTTTCAGAGTTTGATTATGTCGTTCCACGAGACCTGCTGCCTCGGGGTGTCGGACACAATGAAACCTCCATTGATATCCTAACAAAAGTGAAACGTGTTTCATTAGTTCGGATGAGAACGGCTGGCCGTTATCTGAGTAGACAGCACGTGGTAAACCGTACCGTGGGAAGAATTCTCGAACTAACTGTTTGGCAGTAGTCGGGGCAGTGTAATCTGAAACCGGGTATGCCTCTGTCCAACGGGAAAGAGCACAAACAACTACAAGAACATATTTGAATCCTCGACATCGTTCCATCTGGATATAATCCATCTGGAGGACTTTAAAAGGGTGATCAGGAGGCTGAAATCCACCCTGTTCTACGGGAATGCTTTTACCTGGGTTAAACTGACAGCAGATCATACAGGTACGGACTTTTTGTTTAGCTGCTGCTCGTAAATGTTTGTTGAACCAAATGTGTTGAATGCTGTCTAGCATAGCTTTTTCTCCTAGGTGCACTGGACTATGTATTGTATTAATGATAACTTGGACCATTGAGTCGGGAAGAAACCATACAGATTTTTCCTTCGTCATCCATCCTTGATCCGTTTGGATCCCTCCTAATTCAGTCCATTTCTTTATTTCGTCTGGTGTAGCATGTGTCTGTATGTCAATTACGTCAAGAGCGGGATCCTTAACCATCATGCAATGTGTTGGTGTCAGAACTATTGTCTTTGTCATGTCAGATGTGTGGGTTTGAGCAGTCTGTTTAGCTATTCTGTCAGCTAGATCATTGCCTTGGGAAATGATATCAGTAACTTTCGTATGAGCTTTACATTTCATAATTGATATTGCAGCGGGTAGATGTATTGCATCTAATAAGGCATGAATGAGGGGTCCGTGCTGAATGTGGGCACCGTGAGAAGTTAAATAACCTCTCTCTCGCCACAGCACGCCGAAGTCATGTACAACTCCGAATGCATAACGTGAATCAGTGTATATGTTGACTTTCTTATTCGTAGCTTGAATACAGGCTTGTGTCAGAGCGATGAGCTCTGCTGCTTGAGCTGATAAGGTATTAATACGATTTGTTTCAATGACTTCAGTGTCTGTTGTGACTGCATACGCGGCCACTAGCTCTCCTGTACTTGTTCTCATACATGAACCATCTACATACAACGTCAGGTCTGGGTCTGACAATGGGACGTCTGTCAAGGCTTGTCTGGGTTTCGTCGTGATAGTAATAACTTCTATACAATCATGTGCTAATGGGTCTGTTCCGTTTACTGGTAACAGTGTGGCAGGATTTAATGTACTACAACGTCTGATTTCTATGTGTGGCTGAAACAATGTCAATTCGTAACCGGTGAGTCTCGCTATAGTCAAGTGTTGTGTTTGTGTGCGGTTCAAGAGAACCTCTACTGCGTGTGGTACTTGTACTGTCAATTGATGTCCTAACACTATGGCATCGCTTTGTCTGATTGCTAAAGCTGTTGCTGCCACTGATTTCAGGCACGTAGGCAGAGCCTGAGCTACTGGATCTAATGTACTAGAAAAATAAGCACATGGTTTGTGTGATCCTGCTTGTTCCTGTGTGAGTACTGACAAAGCAGTACCTTCGCGTTCTGTAACAAAGAGTGTAAAATGTTTATTGTAACATGGTGTTGCTAAGACAGGTGCTTGACATAGAGCTTTCTTCAGGCTTTCAAAAGCTTGTGTATGTTCCTGAGTCCAAGGGAGGACAGTCGATGTGGCTGCCTCCTGGGTTGTCAACTGAATGAGTGGTTTTGCTAGAAATGCATACTGAGGGATCCACTGCCTACAATATGAAGTGAGGCCTATAAAAGCCCGCACCTCCTTTTGTGTCTTGGGTATTGGCATGTTAGCAATTAACTGGATGCGGTCGGGTGTAAGCTGCCTTCCCTCCTTGGACAGCGAGTGACCAAGGTAAACAACTCGCTGGACACAGAATTGCAGCTTAGAAGGGGACACCTTGTGCCCCTATTCGGCCAAGAATTGTAAAACCGTCAGTGAGGCTTTTTCACATTCAGGTTCGCTTCTAGCGGTGATCAGCAGATCATCGACATATTGAAGCAGGGCAGTGTTGACTGGCATGTGTATACTGTCAAGTTCTCGTTTCAGTGCTTGACTATGGATGCTGGGGCTTTCTGTGAATCCTTGAGGTGCGCGTGTGAATTTAAAGCTTCGTCCATTTAAACTAAATCCGAACAAGTATTGGCTTTCCGGATCTATTGGGACGCTGAAAAAAGCATTCTTAAGATCAATTACAGTAAAGAATGTTGCTTCGGAATCAATGGCAGTCAGTAATGAAGAAATGTCTGGGACTACGGGGTATTGTGGTACAATACATTTATTTAATTCGCGCAGATCAATAACCAATCGATATACTGGCGGGGCTTTCGGATCAGTTCGTTTAAGAATCGGAATTATCGGTGAATTACATACATTGGAGTCGGTTTCCACAACCACTCCTTGGGTAATAAGCTCGTCAATGATTTGCAGTAAAGCCACTACAGCATCTGGGGGTAACTTGTATTGTCGCATTCGTGGTAGTACCACTCCTGCCTTTAGTGTGACTCGATATGGTGTAATGTTCATGCAACCAACATCTGTAGGGCCTTGCGCCCATAAATGTGTGGGTAAAGTCTGCAGTCGGTGATCCATGTCTCGGGACACATAGTGCCCTTTGAAATCACGTAGAAACAATCTTACTCCTTCCGGAGAACAACATATTATAGCTCCTAGAGCTTTCAAAGTTTTTATACCTAACAGGTTTTCTGGACATGATTTAGTAAGCAATAAATCTGTAGTTCGTGTCAAGGGACCAATCGTAAGGGGAAGAGGCTGTGATACTTCGTTAACGATAGGTTTTCCTGAAAAGCCAAGGGAAATATTCTGTGAGCCTGAGAGAGGTGCCCCTGGAACTTCACTACGTTTTATGGTTGTTCGGCTTGCCCCTGTATCAAGTAAAAATTTTCTATCTTGGCCTAATAGTTCACTGTGTACATAAGGTCCTTCTTGATCTACAGGGACCTCGATAAGGGGTAAGTCAACTTCCCTCTCTAGGCTGTTTCATGAGTATCGTTGATAATCAGGATAGTCATACTGTGCGGTCTGGTACATCTGTCGTGTCGTTGTTTGTGTGGCAGCAATAGGCTGCGGTGGTGGAGCTGACATAGACTGTTGCGGAGCTGGCATGGCCTGTGCATGCTGCAGAGCTCCTTGTTGGTTCTGATCCTGTCTAAGTGGCCGTGGTCTTTCTTTTGTATTACCTGTGGCGATATTATGTTTTAAAACTGGACAATCGTGTACATAATGGCCTGGCTGTTTACAATAATTGCATGTCCCTTTTACAGGACCTGCTGAAACACTGGACTGTGTCATACCCTTTTTATGACCGTCAGCTGGAACTGTCTGGGAAACTAGCATTTTCATTTTCGTGTCTTTCATGCGTCTTTGTTCATGTTCTTGTTCCTCTCTAATTCTATTGTGATGGTACTGTAGCATTTGTAACATTTGTGACGGAGTGTTACCTTGCCAGGTACTCTCGAATTTCAATACTCTATTCTTAACTTGGGGCAAGGAATTTTCAACTAATTTTGTCACAAACAGATGTGGATACGATTCGCTACTTGCTTTTATTCCACTATTTATACCAAAACATTTTTCGAATCGGGCATAGAAATCACTAGTGTCCTCGTCGTGCTTTTGTTTACAGGCTGAGATTGCACCCCAGTCTTCCTTTTTCGTAGTTAATAAACGTGGCAGTACCTGTACTAGTAAACCTGGTAATGTTTTGGTCTTTTCCCCAAGCCCTGAACCAGGACCTCGAGCTTTTTCTTCGTTTTCTAATGCTGTCCAATCTATCTTCTGGTCTCCCACCTCCCAATCCTTTTCCTTGAGTTTTTCGTAAATGCCCGCAGGCATTAATACCTTCAATATTGTCATAATGTCGGGATAGGTATACTCTCCCATGAGCAACATGTCTTTAATTTCACGGTGGAAACCCGCTGGGTCTTTGTCATGACTGGGTACCACTTTCTTCATTTCTAATAGTTCTATTTTAGATATGGGTGTGTATACAAACACACGTTTAAACTGATTGTCATCACCTTTTATCGGGTGCACTTCGCGTAAGGGGTTCTGTCTGTCCATATAATACGTCGTTCTTTTCTTGATGGGCAGTGAAACATGTTCGGGGCATACAAAAAGAATGTACTGCTTTCTGGATTCTAGTATTTCTCTAATTAACTCAGTACCTGAACCTCTCCATTTATTCGTGAGTAATTCAGTCAATATATCAGGTAAGGGGCCAGGATCGGAGTGTTGGCTTTTATATAATATAAGGAGTTGTTGAATCATATAGATACCAGCTAAACGCTGTTCATCTGGGGTGAGGTTCAAAAACGTGTGCGCTAATGTATCATCACTGTATTTTCCGGGACTGTCAACCCAGTGAACGGCTGACCTGGCTAATTCTTGTTCGTCCATAGAATCGAGTATATGATAACCCCTTCGTTCTCGGAGTAATTTGTCAGCAGCTTGGAACGAATGCTCGGGGGACCTTATATTTATTATAGGGGTTTGGAAATTTCTGTTATTATCTGGACGTATCGGACGTATCGGATCAGTAAAGCCTCTAGTATTATTAAAAGATCTTCCTCTACCTACATAGGCCATTGTTTCTAACTGTCCTGTGGGTAGTTCTAATTCTTCCTCCTCCTCGGTTTGTTCAGGTTCGTCTACTGCTAATCTTTCTTCGTGTATTCGTTCTACTTCTTTACGGATCTTGCGGCACATAGCTACTATACATGATCGTTTATCATGTCTCCCCTCTGATATATTCCGACTCCATGTGGTAAGAATTTGCATTTCTTCCGGATTTACCCCTGGTCGGTCTTGATTTCTAATCACACAATTTATGAGGAAACGTAACAGTTCCCCCTGTATCTCCACTTTCTGGTACTCCAAGGCTCTATTAATACTTTCAGAATCTCGTCCTGACTGGACAAAGTGATATATATTTTCTAAATGTGTAGTCATTCCTGGTAGCCTCCCTAAATATATTGCAGCTCGTCGGATACGTAATGATGCCAGCAGCATTTCGTCCCCTTTTCCGGGCACCGGGTCATATCTACAATCTATTAGAAGTTCCTTAAGCGTGTCGGGAGTTACTAGTTTGGGCGTACGTTGGTGTGCTAATTCTTGAAAGGAAAGTTTATTTACTCTGGGTGGTGTGGAAAAAATGTTTGCTGTACCTCCCGTAGCACCACCTGGGGTGCTGGATGTGAAAGGATTCGTTGAACGTGATATAGCAACCATAGATGTGGGTACAGCTGTAGAAACAGATGTGCTTGCCGGAACTTGTGTCGGAGTTTGTTGTTGCGGAGGTACAGACGGAGGAGGGTCTTGGCGTTGAACCCCCTCGGCAGGCGGTCTATGTGGTGCAGCATTAGCATACTCGGGAGCTGCGTCGTCTAAATAAGAGGAAAGAAAAACATCTTCTGCGGTTCTGGGATGCCCTTTGGGATGTACTTTTATCGGGAACAATGGGGGTGGCAAGTCTTTTGGTATCTCCGGAGTAGCCTTAGGTAACCCTTCGGCCAGAAGAGGATACATACCATTCATAAGGGCATTTCGTTGTCTGTCTACTTGTTCTGATTTTACTCGAGTACCTTCTTCAATTAATAGATTTTCTCGAACTTTATTTGAATTCTCCTTACTCTTCTCTTCCTGTCTACGTGCTTTTTCTGTACGTCTATACGATTCTTTACGCCATAATTCAATGGCATCTTTCTGTGATTGTCTAGCTTTCCTTTTCCATAATTCTTCCTCTACTTTCATGATGCAATCTGCATCCCAGGTCCCAGCTGCGGGCCACCTCTGACTTTCTGGTAATTCCTTGGTGTAGTCTACCCATAAATCAAGAAATAATATGGCGTCTAGGCCATGTTTATGATACATGAAGTACCCTGGAGTGTCCCTAGGAGGAATGGGAACAGCTTCTTCGAGTACCCCTTTTCTAGTTTTGATCTGTCTTAATTTCGAAAAGAGCGGCATTTTTGAGAACTGATCTGATCTGATACCTAATTCTGAACACGTTTTAATACAACAAAACACAATAATGAACAGTCATTCACACCACAATATGCAGAACGTATTTAAAACATTTTAACATTTAACATTTAATGAACAACAATGATGGCCATTTAGGGAACTAGTCACTAAGCATAATACTCGGCACTAACTAGGTAATTCTGGATTATATACTAGACATACTTGATATACTGCTAAACAGTACAGATACACTGCTAAAACAGTGCAGACCGGATTTGTGTACCCAAACCCGTCTTGACCGGCACAACCTATGTGCACGTCAGAACGCCTCCCCGACAATGGTACTCACCGGGTAGCTCGGAACGGAAAGCCTCGGAACTGAACTGAACTGGACTCGGACCGGACTGGACTCGACTCGATACTTCGGAACTTCGGAACTGGTGGGCCTCTGTATACCTCGGATCTTGCTCTCTCAGCTAGGCTCTGGTCGGGATACTTCGCACTTCTCACCGCCTCGTCTGGGTGTTGATCGCAGCCTCAGTTACCCCCGCTCGGCAGGAGGGAGATACAGGAAATCCTGTGGGTACGCGTTGTTGTCCGTCCAGCTGTGACAGGAGACCGGGCCTGCAACGCACCTCCGGCGCGTGAGATGAGAAAGTGTCCCTGTTCGGGCGCCATATATGTGGTAAATAATTTAATTACCGGAACTTAATTTGATGCGGAATATCTATAATAATAGCTTAGTAAAATAAGAGGCAGAATCCGTGGTATTAGAGGTTCGGAACGGGCTTTATTCCAAAATCAATTCGAATTGATGGACTCCATATTCCATCACCACGAAGGTTCAGGAAGTGAAGGACCAACTTTATTGACAAGTAATCATTTTTATACAATAGGCATTACAGTGAAACAGATGCAGGAGGCGTAACAGTTGATAACAAAGATAAGAACATACATGCGTAACTATAATGGGTGTAACTGGGCGTAACTTAAAGAACGTCATCAGGTATGATGTCACAATAGGGTGGTTCCATGAAAGAATTTCGCAATGTCAGCAGAAATACTTGGCAGAGATGCGCGCGCAGCAGCATGACGTGTGATTGACGTGCGACTAGGGGGTGAAGGGGACTTGACCTTTAGCTCTACATGTGGAGACAGAAGTCTGGGGTTATGTCAACCTAATCCCAAATCATATCTAACATCCTATGTTTAAAGAACTGTGTTATCCAAAAAGAAAGGTCTCTTAGGATAGAATCTTATTCTATACTGACTATACTGACTGTTAGTGCGTGTACAAGCGTCTAAGTGTCTACACTGATGCGAGGGCAGAAATCTTCCATAGTAACAGGGTTATGAATTACTTGCATAAAGACAGAGAAACCGGGCCTTTTGCTCGGTAGCTGGAAGAATGTTTACTTAAACTACTAGACAGGAATGCATTGGGTAGAGGAGCGGAGCAGAGCAGATAATCTTGAAGGTGAAATACAGTTTTTTGGCAAGCAGACAGATCGAGTCAGGCACCATTAGCCGCGCAGGGAGTAGGACAAAGTTCATGGGTACAGATGCGAGCTCAGACTGGAGCTTTCAGAGGCAGAAGGCAGAAAAGGTTTAATGGCAGAATCAGGGCCTACTCGCCTGGACTGTAAAATGGGATAAATGAACCATATAAAGCCGGTGGCCTTTCATACTTAGGAATAGAATATCCGGCCCATTTATGGCGGATCTGAAAGAGGACATGTTGGCGGTGGACGCACATGTGTTTGCGTCTTCATAACTGGAACTGGAGGAAACATACATGTATTTGTGATTTATACATGAAACCGTTGGGGTCCAAGATAGGGGACATAACTGGTCATAAAAATCCACATTTCCACAGGTCATGCTGGGGGAAGATTTAGGGTTTAGGGTAGTGCAGTGGTGTTTAGGTAGTGTAGGGAGTCGTTCTGGGGGAGTGATTTAGGGTTTAGGGTAGTGCAGCAGGGTTTGTGTAGTGTAGGGGATCATGCTGGGTGTGTAGTTTTAGGGTTTAGGGTAGTGCAGTGGTGCTTGGGTAGTGTAGGGGGTACTGCTGGGAGTAGTGTTTTAGGGTTTAGGGCAGTGCAATGGTGTTTGGATAGTATAGGGGTACTGCTGGGGGTAGTGTTTTAGGGTTTAGGGCAGTGCGGTGGTGTTTGGGTATTGTAGGGGGTGCTGCATGGGGTAGTGTTTTAGGGTTTAGGGTAGTGCACAGGTCTTTGGGTAGTGTAGGGGGTCATGCTGGGGGTAGTGTTTTAGGGTTTAGGGTAGTGCAGTGGTGTTTGTGAAGTGTAAGGGGTAGTGTTTTAGGGTTAAGGGTAGTGCATTGGTATTTGTGTAGTGAAGGGGGTCGTGCTGGGGGTAGTTTTTAAGGGTTTAGGGTACTGCAGCAGTGTTTGTGAAGTGTAGGGGGTCGTGTTTTAGGGTTTAGAGTAGTGCAGTGGTGTTTGGGCAGTATAGGGGGTCGTGCTGGGGGTCGTGTTTCATGGTTTAGGGCAGTGCAGTGGTGTTCGGGCAGTGTAGGGGGTCGTGCTGGGGGTGGTGTTTCAGGGTTTAGGGCAGGGCAGTGGTGTTTGGGCAGTGTAGGGTGTCGTGCGGGTGTGGTGTTTCAGGGTTTAGGGCAGTGAAGGGGTGTTCGGACAGCGTAAGGGGTCATGCTGGGGTAGTGTTGTAGGGTTTAGAGCAGTGCAGTGATGTTTGTGTAGTGTAGGGGGTCGTGCTGGGGGTGGTGTTTTAGGGTTTAGGGCAGTGCAGCGGTGTTTGGGTAGTGTAGGGGGTCGTGATGAGGGTAGATTTAGGGGTTAGAGTAGTGCAGTGGTGTTTGGGTAGTGTAGGGGGTCCTGCTGGGGGCACTGTTTTAGGGTTTACAGTAGTGCACTGGTGTTTGGGTACTGTAGGGGGTCATGCGGGGGTTGTGTTTTAGGGTTTAGGGTAGTGCAGTGGTGTTGGTGTAGTGTAGGGGGTCGTGCTGCGGGTAGTGTTTTAGGGTTTAGGGTAATGCAGTGGTGTTTGGGTAGTGCAGGGGTTCGTGCTGAGGGTAGATTTAGGGGTTAGGGTAGTGCAGTGGTGTTTGGGTAGTGTAGCGGATCGTGATGGGGTAGATTTAGGGTTAAGGGTTGTGCAGTGGTGTTTGGGTAGTGTAGGGGGTCATGCTGGGGGAAGATTTAGGGTTAAGGGTAGTGCAGTGGTGTTTGGGTAGTGTAGGGAGTCGTTCTGGGGGAGTGTTTTAGGGTTTAGCGTAGTGCAGCTGGGTTTGTGTAGTGCAGGGGATCATGCTGGGTGTGTAGTTTTAGGGTTTAGGGTAGTGCAGTGGTGCTTGGGTAGTGTAGGGGTACTGCTTGGGGTGGTGTTTTAGGGTTTAGGGTAGTGCAGAGGTCTTTGGGTAGTGTAGGGGGTCATGCTGGGGGTAGTGTTTTAGGGTTTAGGGTAGCGCAGTGGTGTTTGTGAAGTGTAAGGGGTAGTGTTTTAGGGTTTAGGGTAGTGCATTGGTATTTGTGTAGTGAAGGGGGTCGTGCTGGGGGTAGTTTTTAAGGGTTTAGGGTACTGCAGCAGTGTTTGTGAAGTGTAGGGGGTCGTGTTTTAGGGGTTAGGGTAGTGCAGTGGTGTTTGGGCAGTGTAGGGGGTGGTGCTGGGGGTGGTGTTTCAGGGTTTAGGCCAGTGCAGTGGTGTTCGGGCAGTGTAGGGGGTTGTGCTGGGGGTGGTGTTTCAGGGTTTAGGGCAGGGCAGTGGTGTTTGGGCAGTGTAGGGTGTCGTGCGGGTGTGGTGTTTCAGGGTTTAGGGCAGTGAAGGGGTGTTCAGGCAGCGTAAGGGGTCATGATGGGGTAGTGTTGTAGGGTTTAGAGCAGTGCAGTGATGTTTGTGTAGTGTAGGGGGTCGTGCTGGGGGTTGTGTTTTAGGGTTTAGGGCAGTGCAGCGGTGTTTGGGTAGTGTAGGGGGTAGTATTTTAGGGTTTAGTGTAGTGCAGTGGTGTTTGGGTAGTGTAGGGTGTTCTGCTGGGGGCAGTGTTTTAGGGTTTACTGTAGTGAACTGGTGTTTGGGTAATGTAGGGGGTCATGCGGGGGTAGTGTTTTAGGGTTTAGGGTACTGCAGTGGTGTTGGTGTAGTGTAGGGGGTCGTGCTGGGGGTAGTGTTTTAGGGTTTAGGGTAGTGCAGTGGTGTTTGGGTAGTGCAGGGGGTCGTGATGAGGGTAGATTTAGGGGTTAGGGTAGTGCAGTGGTATTTGTGTAGTGTAGGGGGTCATGCTGGGGGAAGATTTAGGGTTTAGGGTAGTGCAGTGGTGTTTGGGTAGTGTAGGGAGTCGTTCTGGGGGAGTGTTTTAGGGTTTAGGGTAGTCCAGCAGGGTTTGTGTAGTGTAGGGGATCATGCTGGGTGTGTAGTTATAGGGTTTAGGGTAGTGCAGTGGTGCTTGGGTAGTATAGGGGGTACTGCTGGGGGTAGTGTTTTAGGGTTTAGGGCAGTGCAATGGTGTTTGGATAGTATAGGGGTACTGCTGGGGGTAGTGTTTTAGGGTTTAGGGCAGTGCGGTTGTGTTCTGGTATTGTAGGGGGTACTGCTTGGGGTAGTGTTTTAGGGTTTAGGGTAGTGCAGAGGTCTTTGGGTAGTGTAGGGGGTCATGCTGGGGGTAGTGTTTTAGGGTTTAGGGTAGTGCAGTGGTGTTTGTGAAGTGTAAGGGGTAGTGTTTTAGGGTTTAGGGTATTGCATGGGTATTTGTGTAGTGAAGGGGGTCGTGCTGGGGGTAGTTTTTAAGGGTTTAAGGTACTGCAGCAGTGTTTGTGAAGTGTAGGGGGTCGTGTTTTAGGGTTTAGGGTAGTGCAGTGGTGTTTGGGCAGTGTAGGGGGTCGTGCTGGGGGTGGTGTTTCAAGGTTTAGGGCAGTGCAGTGATGTTCGGGCAGTGTAGGGGGTCGTGCTGGGGGTGGTGTTTCAGGGTTTAGGGCAGTGCAGTGATGTTCGGGCAGTGTAGGGGGTCGTGCTGGGGGTGGTGTTTCAGGGTTTAGAGCAGTGCAGTGATGTTTGTGTAGTATAGGGGGTCGTGCTGGGGGTGATGTTTTAGGGTTTAGGGCAGTGCAGCGGTGTTTGGGTAGTGTAGGGGGTAGTGCTGGGGGCAGTGTTTTAGGGTTTACGGTAGTGAACTGTAGGGGGTCATGCGGGGGTAGTGTTTTAGGGCTTAGGGTACTGCAGTGGTGTTGGTGTAGTGTAGGGGGTCGTGCTGGGGTAGTGTTTTAGGGTTTAGGGTAGTGCAGCGGTGTTTGGGTAGTGCAGGGGGTCGAGATGAGGGTAGATTTAGGGGTTAGAGTAGTGCAGTGGTGTTTGGGTAGTGTAGCAGGTTGTGATGGGATAGATTTAGGGTTTAGGGTAGTGCAGTGGTGTTTGGGTAGTGTAGGGGGTCGTGCTGGGGGTAGATTTTGAGTTCAGGGTAGTGCAGTGGTGTTTGGGTAGTGTAGGGAGTCGTACTGGGGTAGTGTTTTAGGGTTTAGGGTAGTGCAGTGGTGCTTGGGTAGTGTAGGGGGTCGCAATGGGGTAGATTTAGGGTTTAGGGTAGTGCAGTGGTGTTTGGGTAGTGGAGGGGGTCATGCTGGGGGTAGATTTAGGGTTTAGGGTAGTGCAGTGGTGTTCGGGTAGTGTAGGGAGTCGTGCTGGGGGAGTGTTTTAGGGTTTTAGGGTAGTGCAGCTGGGTTTGGGTAGTGTAGGGGATCGTGCTGGGAGTAGTGGTTTAGGGTTTAGGGGAGTACAGTGGTGTATGGGTAGTGTAGGGGGTACTGCTGGGGGTTGTGTTTTAGGGTTTAGGGCAGTGCAGTAGTGTTTGGGCAGTGTAGGAGGTTGTGCTGGGATGGTGTTTCAGGGTTTAGGGCAGTGCAGTGGTGTTTGGCCAGTGTAGGGGTTCATGCCGGGGGTGGTGTTTCAGGGTTTAGGGCAGTGCAGTGGTGTTCGGGCAGTGTAGGGGGTCATGCTTGGGTAGTGTTTCAGGGATCAGTGCAGTGCTGTTTGTGCAGTGTAGGGGTCATGGTGGGGTAGTGTTTTAGGGTTTAGGGAAGTGCAGTGATGTTCGGGCAGTGTAGGGGTCGTTCTCGGGCGGTGTTACGGGCTTTAGGGTAGAACAGTGGTGTTCGGGCAGTGTAGGGGGTCGTGCTGGGGTTGGTGTTTCAGCGTTTAGAGCAGTGCAGTGGTGTTCGGGCAGTGTAGGGGGTCATACTGGGGCTGGTGTTTCAGGGTTTTAGGGCAGTGCAGTGGTGTTCGGGCAGTGTAGGGGGTCATGCTGGGGCTAGTGTTTCAGGGTTTAGGGCAGTGCAGTGTCACTCAGGCAGTGTAAGGGGTCATGCTGAGGCTAGTGTTTCAGGGTTTAGGGCAGTGCAGTGGGGTTCAGGCAGTGTAGGGGGATGTGCTGGGGGTAGTGTTTCATGGTTTAGGGCAGAACAGTGGTGTTCGGGCAGTGTAGGGGTCATGCTGGGGGTAGTTTTTTTTAGAGTTTATGGCAATGCAGTGGTGTTCGGGCAGTGTAGGGGTTCGTGCAGGGGGTGGTGTATCAGGGTTTAGGGCAGTGCAGTGGTGTTCGGGCAGTGTAGGGGGTCTTGCGGTGGGTGGTGTTTCAGGGTTTAGGGCAGTGCAGTGGTGCTCGGGCAGTGTAGAGGGTCGTGCTGGGGCTGGTGTTTCAGGGTTTAGGGCAGTGCAGTGGTGTTCGGGCAGAGAAGGGGGTCATGCTGGGGCTGGTGTTTCAGGGTTTTAGGCAGTGCAGTGGTATTCGGGCAAAGAAGGGGGTCTTGCTGGGGCTGGTATTTCAGGGTTTAGGGCAGTGCAGTGGTATTCAGGCAAAGAAGGGGGTCTTGCTGGGGCTGGTGTTTCAGGATTTAGGGCAGTGCAGTGGTGTTCGGGTTATGTAGAACGTCGTGCTGGGGCTGGTGTGTCAGGGTATAGGGCAGTGCAGTGGTGTTCGGGCAGTGTAGGGGTCGTGCTGGGGCTGGTGTTTCAGGGTTTAGGGCAGTGCAGTGGTGTTCGGGCAGTGTAGAGGTTATTGTTGGGGCTCGTGTTTCAGGGTTTAGGGCAGTACAGTGGTATTCGGGCAGTGGAGGGGGTTGTGCTGGGGCTGGTGTTTCAGGGTTTACGGCAGTGCAGTGGTGTTCGGGCAGTGTAGGGGTTCATGCTGGGGCTGGTGTTTCAGGGTTTAGGGCAGTCCAGTGGTGTTCAGGCAGCTTAGATGTTCATGCTGAGGCTGGTGTTTCAGGGTACAGGGCAGTCCAGTCGTGTTCGGGCAGTGTAGGGGGTCGTGGAGGGGCTGGTGTTTCAGGGTTTAGGGAAGTGCAGTGGCGCTCGGGCAGCGTAGGGGGTCGTGGTGGGGCTGGTGTTTCAAGGTGTAGGGCAGGGCAGTGGTGTTTGGACAGCGTAGGGGGTCGTGCTGGGGCTGGTGTTTCAGGGTTTGGGGCAGAGCAGTGGTGTTCGGGCAGCGTAGGGGTTCGAGCTGGGGCTGGTGTTTCAGGGTTTAGGGCAGTGCAATGTTGCTCCGGCAGTGTAGGGGGTCTTGCTGGGGGTGGTGTTTCAGGGTTTAGGGCAGTGCAGTGGCGTTCGGGCAGCGTAGGGGGTTGGGGTGGGGCTGGTGTTTCAGGGTTTAGGGCAGTGCAGTGGCGTTCGGGCAGCGTAGGGAGTCGTGGTGGGCTGGTGTTTCAGGGTGTAGGGCAGTGCAGTGGCGTTCGGGCAGTGTAGGGGTCATTATGGGGGTAGTTTTTTTTAGGGTTTAGGGCAGTGCAGTGGTGTTTAGGCAGTGTAGGGGTTCGTGCAGGGGGTGGTGTATCAGGGTTTAGGGCAGTGCAGTGGTGTTCGGGCAGTGTAGGGGGTCTTGCTGTGGCTGGTGTTTCAGGGTTTAGGGCAGTGCAGTGGTGTTCGATCTATGTAGGGGGTCATGCTGGGGCTGGTGTTTCAGGGTATAGGGCAGTGCAGTGGTGTTCAGGCAGTGTAGGGGTCATGCTGGGGCTGGTGTTTCAGGGTTTAGGGCAGTGCAGTGGTGTTTGGGCAGTGTAGGGGGTCGGGCTGGTGTTTCAGGGTTTAGGGCAATAAAGTGGTGTTCGGGCAGTGTAGGGGGTCATGCTGGGGCTGGTTTTTCAGGGTTTAGGGCAGTGCAGTGGTTTTCGGGCAGTGTAGGGGTTCGTGCTGGGGCTGGTGTTTCAGGGTTTAGGGCAGTCCAGTGGTGTTCGGGCAGCTTAGAGGTTCGTGCTGGGGCTGGTGTTTCAGGGTTTAGGGCAGTCCAGTGGTGTTCGGGCAGGTAGGGGGCGTGGTGGGCTGGTGTTTCAGGATGAAGGGCAGTGCAGTGGCGTTCGGGCAGCGTACGGAGTCGTGCTGGGGCTGGTGTTTCAGGGTTTAGGGCAGTCCAGTGGTGTTCGGGCAGCGTAGGGAGTCGTGGTTGGGCTGGTGTTTCAGGATGAAGGGCAGTGCAGTGGCGTTCGGGCAGCGTACGGAGTCGTGCTGGGGCTGGTGTTTCAGGGTTTTGGGCAGAGCAGTGGTGTTCGGGCAGCGTAGGGGTTCGAGCTGGGGCTGGTGTTTCAGGGTTTAGGGCAGTGCAGTGTTGCTCTGGCAGTGTAGGGGTCTTGCTGGGGGTGGTCTTTCAGGGTTTAGGGCAGTGGCGTTCAGGCAGCATAGGGAGTCGTGGTGGGGCTGGTGGTTCAGGATGTAGGGCAGTGCAGTGGTGTTCGGGCAGTGTACGGAGTCGTGGTGGGGCTGGTGGTTCAGGGTTTAGGGCAGTGCAGTGGTGTTCGGGCAGTGTAGGGGGTTGTGCTGGGATGGTGTTTCAGGTTTTGGGGCAGTGCAGTGGTGTTCGGGCAGTGTAGGGGGTCATGGTGGGGGTGGTGTTTCAGGGTTTAGGGCAGTGCAGTGGTGTTCGGGCAGTATAGGGGGTCGTGCTGGGGTTGGTGTTTCAGGGTTTAGGGCAGTGCAGTCGTATTTGGGCAGTGTAGGGGGGCGTGCTGGGGGTGGTGTTTCAGGGTTTAGGGCAGTGCAGTGGTGTTCGGGCAGTGTAGGGGGTCATGCTGGGGTAGTGTTTCAGGGTTTAGGGCAGTGCAGTGATGTTCATGCAGTGTAGGGGGTCATGCTGCGGTAGTGTTTTAGGGTTTAGGGCAGAGCAGTGATGTTTGTGTAGTGTAGGGGGTCGTGCTGAGGTTAGATTTAGGGTTTATGGTACTGCAGTGGTGTTTGTGTAGTGTAGGGGGTCGTGCTGGGGATGGTGTTTTAGGGTGTAGGGCAGTGCAGTGGTGTTTGGGAAGTGTAGGGGGTCCTGCTGGGGGCAGTGTTTTAGGGTTTACAGTAGTGCAGTGGTGTTTGGGTACTGTAGGGAGTCATGCTTGGGTAGTGTTTTAGGGTTTAGGGTAGTGCAGTGGTGTTGTTGTAGTGTAGGGGGTCATGCTGGGGGTAGTGTTTTAGGGTTTAGGGTAGTGCAGTGGTGTTTGGGTAGTGCAGGGGGTCGTGCTGAGGGTAGATTTAGGGTTTAGGGTAGAGCAGTGATGTTTGGGTAGTGCAGGGGGTCATTCTGGGGGTAGATTTAGGGTTTAGGGTAGTGCAGTGGTGTTTGGCTAGTGTAGGGAGTCATGCTGGGGGAGTGTTTTAGGGTTTAGGGTAGTGCAGCAGGGTTTGGGTAGTGTATGGGATCGTGCTGGGGTAGTGTTTTATGGTTTAAGGTAGTGCAGTGGTGTTTGGGTAGTGTAGGGGGTCGTGATGGGGTAGATTTAGGGTTTGGGGTAATGCAGTGGTGTTTGGATAGTGTAGGGAGTCGTGCTGGGGGAGTGTTTTAGGGTTTAGGGTAGTGCAGCAGGGTTTGGGTAGTGTAGGGGATCGTGCTGGGGTAGTGGTTTAGGGTTCAGGTCAGTGCAGTGGTGTATAGGTAGTGTAGGGTGTACTGCTGGCGGTAGTGTTTTAGGGTTTAGGGTAGTGCAATGGTGTTTGGATGGTATAGGGGTACTGCTGGGGGTAGGTATTTAGGCTTTAGGGTAGTGCGGTGGTGTTTGGGTAGTGTAGGGGGTACCTCTTGGGGTAGTGTTTTACGGTTTAGGGTAGTGCAGTGGTGTTTGGGTAGTGTAGGGGGTCATGTTGGGGGTAGTGTTTTAGGGTTTAGGGTAGTGCAGTGGTGTTTGTGAAGTGTAGGGGGTCGTGTTTTAGGATTTAGGGTAGTGCCGTGGTATTTGTGTAGTGAAAGGGGTCGTGCTGGGGGTAGTGCTTTAGGGTTTAGGGTACTGCAGTGGTGTTTGTGTAGTGTAGGGGGTAGTGCTTTAGGGTTTAGTGTAGTGCAGTGGTGTTCGGGCAGTGTAGGGGTCGTGCTGGGGTGGTGCTTCAGGGTTTAGGGCAGGGCAGTGGTGTTCGGGCAGTGTAGGGGGTCTTGCTGAGGGTGGTGTTTCAGGGTTTAGGGCAGTGCAGTGGTGTTCGGGCAGTGTAGGGTGTCGTGCGGGTCTGGTGTTTCAGGGTTTAGGCCAATGCAGTGGTGTTTTTGGCAGCGTAGGGGGTGATGCTGGGGTAGTGTTGTAGGGTTTAGGGCAGTGCGGTGATGTTTGTGTAGTGTAGAGGGTCGTGCTGGGGGTGGTGTTTTAGGGTTTAGGTCAGTGCAGTGGTGTTTGGGTAGTGTAGGGGGTCCTGCTGGGGGCAGTGTTTTAGGGTTTACGGTAGTGCACTGGTAGTTGGGTACTGTAGGGGATAATGAGGTGGTAGTGTTTTAAGGTTTAGGGTAGTGCAGTGGTGTTGGTGTAGTGTAGGGGGTCGTGCTGGGGGTAGTGTTTTAGGGTTTAGGGTAGTGCAGTGGTGTTTGGGTAGTGTTGGGGGTCGTGCTGGTGGTAGATTTAGGGTTTATGGTAGTGCAGTGGTGTTTGGGTAGTGTAGTGGGTCATGATGGGGTTGATTTAGGGTTTACGGTAGTGCACTGGTGTTTGGGTACTGTAGGGGGTCATGCGGTGGTTGTGTTTTAGGGTTTAGGGTAGTGCAGTGGTGTTTGGGCAGTGTAGGGGGTCATGCTGGGGGAAGATTTAGGGTTTAGGGTAGTGCAGTGGTGTTTGGGTAGTGTAGGGAGTCGTGCTGGGGGAGTTTTCTAGGGTTTAGGCTAGTGCAGCAGGGTTTGGGTAGTGTAGGGGATCGTGCCTGGGTAGTGATTTAGGGTTTAGGGTAGTGCATTGATGTTTGGGTAGTGTAGGGGGTCGTGATGGAGTAGATTTAGGGTTTAGGGTAGTGCAGTGGTGTTTGGGTAGTGTAGGGGGTCGTGCTGGGGGTAGATTTATTGTTTAGGTTAGTGCAATGGTGTTTGGGTAGTGTAGCGGGTAATGATGGGGTAGATTTAGGGTTTAGGGTAGTGCAGTGGTGTTTGGGTAGTGTAGGGGGTCGTGCTGGTGGTAGATTTAGGGTTTAGGGTAGTGCAGTGGTGTTTGGGTACTGTAGGGGGTCATGCGGGGGTTGTGTTTTAGGGTTTAGGGTAGTGCAGTGGTGTTGGTGTAGTGTAGGGGGTCGTGCTGGGGGTAGTATTTTAGGGTTTAGGGTAGTGCAGTGGTGTTTGGGTAGTACAGGGGTCCTGCTGAGGATAGATTTAGGGTTTAGGGTAGTGCAGTGGTGTTTGGGTAGTGTGGGGATCGTGCTGGGGGTAGATTAGGGTTTAGGGTAGTGCAGTGGTGTTTGCTTAGTGTAGGGAGTCGTGCTGGGGTAGGGTTTTAGGGTTTAGGGTAGTGCAATGGTGTTTGGATGGTATAGGGGTACTGCTGGGGGTAGTGATTTAGGGTTTAGGGTAGTGCGGTGGTGTTTGGGTAGTGTAGGGGGTACCTCTTGGGGTAGTGTTTTAGGGTTTAGGGTAGTGCAGTGGTGTTTGGGTAGTGTAGGGGGTCATGTTGGGGGCAGTGTTTTAGGGTTTACGGTAGTGCAATGGTGTTTGTATGGTATAGGGGTACTGCTGGGGGTAGGTATTTAGGGTTTAGGGTAGTGCGGTGGTGTTTGGGTAGTGTAGGGGGTACCTCTTGGGGTAGTGTTTTACGGTTTAGGGTAGTGCAGTGGTGTTTGGGTAGTGTAGGGGGTCATGTTGGGGGTAGTGTTTTAGGGTTTAGGGTAGTGCAGTGGTGTTTGTGAAGTGTAGGGGGTCGTGTTTTAGGGTTTAGGGTAGTGCCGTGGTATTTGTGTAGTGAAAGGGGTCGTGCTGGGGGTAGTGCTTTAGGGTTTAGGGTACTGCAGTGGTGTTTGTGTAGTGTAGGGGGTCGTGTTTTAGGGTTTAGAGTAGTGCAGTGGTGTTCGGGCTCTGTAGGGGTCGTGCTGGGGGTGGTGCTTTAGGGTTTAGGGCAGTGCAGTGCTGTTCGGGCAGTGTAGGGGTCATGCTGGGGTGGTGCTTCAGGGTTTAGGGCAGGGCAGTGGTGTTCGGGCAGTGTAGGGTGTCGTGCGGGTCTAGTGTTTCAGGGTTTAGGCCAATGCAGTGGTGTTCGGGCAGCGTAGGGGGTGATGCTGGGGTAGTGTTGTAGGGTTTAGGGCAGTGCAGTGATGTTTGTGTAGTGTAGAGGGTCGTGCTGGGGGTGGTGTTTTAGGGTTTAGGTCAGTGCAGTGGTGTTTGGGTAGTGTAGGGGGTCCTGCTGGGGGCAGTGTTTTAGGGTTTACGGTAGTGCACTGGTATTTGGGTACTGTAGGGGATAATGAGGTGGTAGTGTTTTAAGGTTTAGGGTAGTGCAGTGGTGTTGGTGTAGTGTAGGGAGTCGTGCTGGGGGTAGTGTTTTAGGGTTTAGGGTAGTGCAGTGGTGTTTGGGTAGTGTTGGGGGTCGTGCTGGTGGTAGATTTAGGGTTTATGGTAGTACAGTGGTGTTTGGGTAGTGTAGTGGGTCATGATGGGGTTGATTTAGGGTTTACGGTAGTGCACTGGTGTTTGGGTACTGTAGGGGGTCATGCGGGGGTTTTGTTTTAGGGTTTAGGGTAGTGCAGTGGTGTTTGGGCAGTGTAGGGGGTCATGCTGGGGGAAGATTTAGGGTTTAGGGTAGTGCAGTGGTGTTTGGGTAGTGTAGGGAGTCGTGCTGGGGGAGTTTTCTAGGGTTTAGGCTAGTGCAGCAGGGTTTGGGTAGTGTAGGGGATCGTGCCGGGGTAGTGATTTAGGGTTTAGGGTAGTGCAGTGATGTTTGGGTAGTGTAGGGGGTCGTGATGGGGTAGATTTAGGGTTTAGGGTAGTGCAGTGGTGTTTGGGTAGTGTAGGGGGTCGTGCTGGGGGTAGATTTATTGTTTAGGTTAGTGCAGTGGTGTTTGGGTAGTGTAGCGGGTAATGATGGGGTAGATTTAGGGTTTAGGGTAGTGCAGTGGTGTTTGGGTAGAGTAGGGGGTCGTGCTGGTGGTAGATTTAGGGTTTAGGGTAGTGCAGTGGTGTTTGGGTAGTGTAGTGGGTCGTGATGGGGTTGATTTAGTGTTTAGGGTAGTGCAGTGATGTTTGGGTAGTGTAGGGGGTCGTGATGGGGTAGATTTAGGGTTTAGGGTAGTGCAGTGGTGTTTGGGTAGTGTAGGGGGTCGTGCTGGGGGTAGATTTATTGTTTAGGTTAGTGCAGTGGTGTTTGGGTAGTGTAGCGGGTAATGATGGGGTAGATTTAGGGTTTAGGGTAGTGCAGTGGTGTTTGGGTAGTGTAGGGGGTCGTGCTGGGGGTAGATTTATTGTTTAGGTTAGTGCAGTGGTGTTTGGGTAGTGTAGCGGGTAATGATGGGGTAGATTTAGGGTTTAGGGTAGTGCAGTGGTGTTTGGGTAGTGTAGGGGGTCGTGCTGGTGGTAGATTTAGGGTTTGGGGTAGTGCAGTGGTGTTTGGGTAGTGTAGTGGGTCGTGATGGGGTTGATTTAGGGTTTACGGTAGTGTACTGGTGTTTGGGTACTGTAGGGGGTCATACGGGGGTTGTGTTTTAGGGTTTAGGGTAGTGCAGTGGTGTTGGTGTAGTGTAGGGGGTCGTGCTGGGGGTAGTATTTTAGGGTTTAGGGTAGTGCAGTGGTGTTTGGGTAGTACAGGGGTCGTGCTGAGGGTAGATTTAGGGTTTAGGGTAGTGCAGTGGTGTTTGGGTAGTGTGGGGGTCGTGCTGGGGGTAGATTAGGGTTTAGGGTAGTGCAGTGGTGTTTGCTTAGTGTAGGGAGTTGTGCTGGGGTAGTGTTTTAGGGTTTAGGCTAGTGCAATGGTGTTTGGATGGTATAGGGGTACTGCTGGGGGTAGTGATTTAGGGTTTAGGGTAGTGCGGTGGTGTTTGGGTAGTGTAGGGGGTACCTCTTGGGGTAGTGTTTTAGGGTTTAGGGTAGTGCAGTTGTGTTTGGGTAGTGTAGGGGGTCATGTTGGGGGTAGTGTTTTAGGGTTTAGGGTAGTGCAGTGGTGTTTGTGAAGTGTAGGGGGTCGTGTTTTAGGGTTTAGGGTAGTGCCGTGGTATTTGTGTAGTGAAAGGGGTTGTGCTGGGGGTACTGTTTTAGGGTTTAGGGTACTGCAGTGGTGTTCGGGCACTGTAGGGGGTCGTGCTGGGGGTGGTGTTTCAGGGTTTAGGGCAGTGCAGTGCTGTTCGGACAGTGTAGGGGTCGTGCTGGGGTGGTGTTTCAGGGTTTAGGGCAGGGCAGTGGTGTTCGGGCAGTGTAGGGGGTCTTGCTGAGGGTGGTGTTTCAGGGTTTAGGGCAGTGCAGTGGTGTTCGGGCAGTGTAGGGTGTCGTGCGGGTCTGGTGTTTCAGGGTTTAGGCCAATGCAGTGGTGTTCGGGCAGCGTAGGGGGTGATGCTGGGGTAGTGTTGTAGGGTTTAGGGCAGTGCAGTGATGTTTGTGTAGTGTAGGGGGTCGTGCTGGGGGTGGTGTTTTAGGGTTTAGGTCAGTGCAGTGGTGTTTGGGTAGTGTAAGGGGTCCTGCTGGGGGCAGTGTTTTAGGGTTTACGGTAGTGCACTGGTATTTGGGTACTGTAGCGGATAATGTGGTGGTAGTGTTTTAGGTTTTAGGGTAGTGCAGTGGTGTTGGTGTAGTGTAGGGGGTCGTGCTGGGGGTAGTATTTTAGGGTTTAGGGTAGTGCAGTGGTGTTTGGGTAGTGTTGGGGGTCGAGCTGGTGGTAGATTTAGGGTTTATGGTAGTGCAGTGGTGTTTGGGTAGTGTAGTGGGTCATGATGGGGTTGATTTAGGGTTTACGGTAGTTCACTGGTGTTTGGGTACTGTAGGGGGTCATGCGGGGGTTGTGTTTTAGGGTTTAGGGTAGTGCAGTGGTGTTTGGGCAGTGTAGGGGGTCATGCTGGGGGAAGATTTAGGGTTTAGGGTAGTGCAGTGGTGTTTGGGTAGTGCAGGGGGTCGTGCTGAGGGTAGATTTAGGGTTTAGGGTAGCGCAGTGATGTTTGGGTAGTGTAGGGGGTCATTCTGGGGGTAGATTTAGGGTTTAGGGTAGTGCAGTGGTGTTTGTCTAGTGTAGGAGTCATGCTGGGGGAGTGTTTTAGGGTTTAGGGTAGTGCAGCAGGCTTTGGGTAGTGTATGGGATCGTGCTGGGGTAGTGTTTTAGGGTTTAAGGTAGTGCAGTGGTGTTTGGGTAGTGTAGCGGGTCGTGATGGGGTAGATTTAGGGTTTAGGGTAGTGCAGTGGTGTTTGGATAGTGTAGGGAGTCGTGCTGGGGGAGTGTTTTAGGGTTTAGGGTAGTGCAGCAGGGTTTGGGTAGTGTAGGGGATCGTGCCGGGGTAGTGGTTTAGGGTTCAGGTCAGTGCAGTGGTGTATAGGTAGTGTAGGGGGTACTGCTGGGGGTAGTGTTTTATGGTTTAGGGTAGTGCAATGGTGTTTGGATGGTATAGGGGTACTGCTGGGGGTAGTTATTTAGGGTTTAGGGTAGGGCGGTGGTGTTTGGGTAGTGTAGGGGGTACCTCTTGGGGTAGTGTTTTATGGTTTAGGGTAGTGCAGTGGTGTTTGGGTAGTGTAGGGGGTCATGTTGGGGGTAGTGTTTTAGGGTTTAGGGTAGTGCAGTGGTGTTTGTGATTTGTAGGGGGTCGTGTTTTAGGGTTTAGGGTAGTGCCGTAGTATTTGTGTAGTGAAAGGAGTCGTGCTGGGGGTAGTGCTTTAGGGTTTAGGGTACTGCAGTGGTGTTTGTGTAGTGTAGGGGGTCGTGTTTTAGGGTTTAGAGTAGTGCAGTGGTGTTCGGGCACTGTAGGGGTCGTGCTGGGGGTGGTGTTTCAGGGTTTAGGGCAGGGCAGTGGTGTTCGGGCAGTGTAGGGGGTCTTGCTGAGGGTGGTGTTTCAGGGTTTAGGGCAGTGCAGTGGTGTTCGGGCAGTGTAGGGTGTCGTGCGGGTCTGGTGTTTCAGGGTTTAGGCCAATGCAGTGGTGTTCGGGCATCGTAGGGGGTGTTGCTGGGGTAGTGTTGTAGGGTTTAGGGCAGTGCAGTGATCTTTGTGTAGTGTAGGGGGTTGTGCTGGGGATGGTGTTTTAGGGTTTAGGTCAGTGCAGTGGTGTTTGGGTAGTGTAGGGGGTCCTGCTGGGGGCAGTGTTTTAGGGTTTACGGCAGTGCACTGGTATTTGGGTACTGTAGGGGATAATGTGGTGGTAGTATTTTAAGGTTTAGGGTAGTGCAGTGGTGTTGGTGTAGTGTAGGGGGTCGTGCTGGGGGTAGTGTTTTAAGGTTTAGGGTAGTGCAGTGGTGTTTGGGTAGTGTTGGGGGTCGTGCTGGTGGTAGATTTAGGGTTTATGGTAGTGCAGTGGTGTTTGGGTAGTGTAGTGGGTCATGATGGGGTTGATTTAGGGCTTACGGTAGTGCACTGGTGTTAGGGTACTGTAGGGGGTCATGCGGGGGTTGTGTTTTAGGGTTTAGGGTAGTGCAGTGGTGTTTGGGTAGTGTAGGGAGTCGTGCTGGGGGAGTTTTCTAGGGTTTAGGGTAGTGCAGCAAGGTTTGGGTAGTGTAGGGGATCGTGCCGGGGTAGTGATTTAGGGTTTAGGGTAGTGCAGTGATGTTTGGGTAGTGTAGGGGGTCGTAATTGGGTCGATTTAGGGATTAGGGTAGTGCAGTGGTGTTTGGGTAGTGTAGGGGGTTGTGCTGGGGGTAGATTTATTGTTTAGGGTAGTGCAGTGGTGTTTGGGTAGTGTAGCGGGTCATGATGGGGTAGATTTAGGGTTTAGGGTAGTGCAGTAGTGTTTGGGTAGTGTAGGGGGTCGTGCTGGTGGTAGATTTAGGATTTAGGGTAGTGCAGTGGTGTTTGGGTAGTGTAGTGGGTCATGATGGGGTTGATTTAGGGTTTACGGTAGTGCACTGGTGTTTGGGTACTGTAGGGGGTCATGCAGGGGTTGTGTTTTAGGGTTTAGGGTAGTGCAGCAGGGTTTGGGTAGTGTAGGGGATCGTGCTGGGGTAGTGGTTTAGGGTTCAGGTCAGTGCAGTGGTGTATAGGTAGTGTAGGGTGTACTGCTGGCGGTAGTGTTTTAGGGTTTAGGGTAGTTGTAGGAGAGTAGGGTCTGCTATCCTATGGTCACCCCAAATTTTTGCTTTTTGCTTCACTGGTTTTTGACATATTGAGGCTGTGGGCCTGCCAATCAGACCCCCAGCCTGCTGTTCTCTCTACTAAATTAAAACTATGCACCCTAGGTGCATAACCAATTGGAAGTGGATCACCCTGTCAGCCCCTGTACCAGTGTACACTAGGTACCCAGGGCATTGGTGTACCCAAGGCCTGCCAGGGGCTGCAGCATGTATTATGCCACCCCAGGCTTGGCCTAACAATCTGACACAACTGGCTGATCACTCAGCTGGGGTAAGTTGGTGTAATCACCTCTTACTTAGGTGTAGTATACCTATACCTAACCTTAAATGGGACACCTGGTAACCCCTAAGTCACTCCTATGGCAGGCCTTAACAATCCTGAAGGCAGAGTGCTTGGTTCCATGTGAGATGGTGCTCTGGCATGAGCTGAGCCTGTCTGCAGTGGTCGGAACAACTTCCTTCTGCTGTTTCCAGATATCGTCATACCATATACTCTTAAGTGCATTATGAACCTCGCGGTTAAATGCTATCTTTGGTTTGGCTTTATCAAAACATGTCGAGTAAGGTGTCATACGAATTGGAATACTAACCCCTCGCCAATTCTGGCGACGGGGTTAGCATTCCACCCTTCTAGAGGGACACGACATGTACAGTACCTGAAACCCGGGTAAAACCAGACATGCCTGTGGCTCACAAGGAGCCTCGGTGCATATGCCAGTTCAAACCGGTCCTGGGGCACACCAGTCCCGGGCCTGGGGCGAGCTGGACAAAGGATTGGGGGTGTAACCACCCCCCTTCCTGGTCCCACCCTTAGGGAGGGACCTAGCAGGTAGTCCGGCCCCTAGAATCCGAATAAAGGTAGGAGCTGTGTCCTAAGACTTCAGACATCCTGGAATCAACTTGAAACTAAGAAGAAGACGGGAACTTCGACATTCTGCTGCACAGAAGACTGAAGAAAATCTCCCCTGTGGTCAGGGAGTGACCACCTTGCTAACGCAAGCACCATCCAGCGAATCACCATCTGCTTTGCCGCCGCCTCCCGCCGGAGCCCGAGCCCAGAGACTGACAAGACCTGGACCTCCAGACCTCTCACCGCCCGATCCACAGTCCCTGAAAAGAGGAGACCCGTGGAGGCACCGAGACACGTGGAGCCAGCCATCTTGGAACGACTACGACAAGCTGACCAGTGCAACAACCGAGGCTCCCTCCAAGTTGTGCTTTGGGTCCTGAGAAGCCCAACCCTCGAGCAGCATCTGCACCAAAGGTGAGCCCTCCAGCATCTCCACGATCTGCGTGGGGCCCTTCTGCATTTTGCCACTCGACGCGCCTAACCGGTTGCTGGCCCGCTGGCTAGTGGCCATCTTGGCGACGAAATCTACGACAAACACCGCTGGTCTGGTTGCTCCAGACTGGCCCTTGCTCCCCTCCAAAGGAGCAATCCCTCTGACCTTGCTGGTCAGAACCAACAGCTGCTTTCCGAATCCTCCTGCAATTGCTTTTGCCAAGGCTTGTTTGCTTCGATCAAGTCGCCGACACCGCCGACAGCGAGAGCCTGCGTGGGACAGCTCGTGAGGCGACTCCTGGACCTCGTCGACCTTCAGGGACCACGTGGCTGCGGAGACAAGCTACCCCTCATCACCTGTTTGCACCCGACATCGCCTGGTACCCACCTGGTGCCACGCTGGTCACTGGCTAGTGACTGTGAACACTGTCCCCTCTGCTTACAGGTCTTCAACATCTCCGATCCACTCTTGGATCCACTGCATCTCTCCCGGACCGACCGCCTGCAGCATCTTTGTCTTCAAGCTCCACGGAACAGATAGAAGCAACCCGACGCACTTCGAGGCCTATGCACCCGCTTCCTGTGGGTGAGGTAAAGCTGGCACACCTGTGCCCAAGTGTAGTAATACATCTCTAGTGCCTGTGTTCCAAATCTTAAGTTCCTAGGTCATCCGGAAGATTCCTTTTGCAGTAACTTTGTACTTTTTACGCACCCATTGAACCCTATGGGAGCACGCGTGTGACTATTTGCTCTGCACACGCCACCCGTGGACCTCCTGGTCACTAACTGACGTTAGCTCCTTGTAGGCCCAGCGATTCTAGAGGCCTTAGGCCTTTTCCCTTTTCTGTTCGTGGTACTTATACCACTATTTTAGTATATGGTTTGAGTGGCCACCAGGGCCTATCCATATAAAGTGCAACTTCTGTGTATTCTGTGATAATCTTGTTTGACGATTTGTGCTCCTGTGCTCATAAAGAGACTAGGGGTTACTTTGAGAAATAAATACATATATATTTTGAATATATATCTGTGTGGTGTCCTTTCATTGGTATAAAAGGGGGTTGCATTTGGTAAAACAGCTGGCTTAACACGCATCACGAGTTTAGCCTCAAAGACTGCTTAGCCTACGCTACCACTAGGGCAGCTAGTCCGAAAAGGTTGACTTACAACCACACCATAAGGGTTGCTTGGCATGGTACAAGGTGATCACTTTAACTAGTGAGCATCATATACCAGGCCAACTTCTCACATTGGTGAGCAGCGGTTGGATTTGAGCTTGCTGTGTTTTACCATTGTAATCTCTTGGTTACCAATTGAAAGATCACATAGGTACCTGTAGGTACATATAAAACAAGATTAGATATACATAAGTTCTACTGAACTTAGTTGTTGTAGAGCAAAGGGAGTAGCACACCCTGACTACAACTACTAGATAGGTTTAGTAGGTAAACCCAAGTGTAGGTAGATTGCAACACATCCACCCACACTTAAGAGCAATGGCCGGGGCAGAGGGGTCCACTGTACCCATCTCTGTTGAGAGTGACCCCCAGAGGGCACCATCCAGCTTTGCTACCCTTAATCAGAATGAGCTCAGGCATTTGGCAACTCTTAGAGGCCTTAAACAGCCCAAGAACCCAAACTCTGCTGAGCTCAGAGAGCTCTTACAGAATGATGAGAATCAGAGAGCACTCAAGAAAGCTTCCCAGTTAGCCCCCTTAGGGACAGGAACAGGAGGCCCCCCTTCTAAAGATGCCACTGAAGTACCCCTTCCCAATAGTCACCCCTTAGATGGGATGCCTACCACAGAGGATGAGAGTGAAAAGGATACTGACAGTAGTGAGGATGAAGGGAGAACTAGCCCAGTGCCAAGTGTTATACTTGGCCCAGCTAAACCAAGGCTATTGGGGACTGACAGTGGGTTCAACCCACTGGATCTCCCCAGTGGACTTAACACAGGGCTGGGAAGGCAAAGGAATCGCTCAGGTGACTCCAATGCTTCCCATGGCTCTAGAGGCTCTCAAGGTCACTCCAGGAGAAGGATGACCACCCCTCAGAGGAGGGAACATGAGGCCAAGATGCAAGAGGCCCAGCTGAGGATCAGGAAGCAGGAGCTAGAAGTAGCCCTGATGGAAGAGAAACTTAGCAAGGCTAGACAGCATAAAGAGAGTGGGTCTATACCCACTGGTGGCAGCATTGTCCCTAAGGACAAAGATAGGGTTTTCGACAATAGAAACCTGTCTAAGGTTGTGCCCCCCTACAAAAGTGGGGATGACATCCACAAGTGGATAACTGCTCTTGAGAGAGCCTGCAAAGTACAGCAGGTTCCTGAAGATCAGTGGGCAGCAATCCTCTGGCTCTCCTTTGAGGGAAGAGGCAGAGACAGACTCCTCACTGTTAGAGAAGAGGATGTCAGAAACTACAGAGTCCTGAAGAGTGTTCTAGTAGATGGGTTAGGCTTAACCACTGAACAGTACAGGTTAATGTTCAGAGACACCCAAAAGACACAGACTCAGGACTGGTCTGAATACATTGAATGTGCCACTAAGGCTTTGGAGGGTTGGTTGCTGGGAAGTAAGGTATCTGATTTTACAGGATTGTATAATTTGATGATGAGAGAACAGATTTTAAATAACTGTCAAAACCAGCAACTGCATCAACACTTGGTTGACTCTGATCTGACCTCTCCCCAAGAATTGGGAAAGAAGGCAGACAAATGGGTCAGAACCAGGGTTAAGCAAAAGAACCAGAACCAGGGCCAAGGGGGTGATCAGAAGAAAACAGACCAAAAGGGTGGAGATCAGAAATCTAAAGACCAGAAGTCTTCAACAGGGCCCCAAACTACTGCTAAGGAGGGTGGGTCCCAACAACAGTCCAAAAAGAAGAAAGAAGGTCAAAAGAAACCCTGGTGCAATCATTGCAAAAATACAACTCACTGGACTAGTGATTGCAAAAAGGGTGGAGCCCCCAACACTGTTGCCCCTAAGGCACCTGCTCCCAGTACTACTGTTAGCAGTGTTGGTCCCCAGACAAAGGGTGTAGTGGGAATCACTATGGGAACTGAAGGAGATTCTGACTTAGACAGAACCCTTACACAGGCAGTCTTGATCTGTGATGGGGACATTGATTTGTCCCTGACTGTGAGCCCCAGTAACCTGGGCAAGTACAGACAGACTCCTTTAATTAATGACAAAGTGGCTCAAGCCTACAGGGACACATGTGCCAGTGTCACTATGGTGACACCAGGCTTTGTGGACCCTGGACAGTACATACCAGGTGAGAACTACCTGGTGACCAATGCCAGCAATGCCACTACTTCACACAGTGTGGCAGTTGTTAACTTCTCATGGGGAGGGGTAACTGGCCTCAAAAGGGTTGTGGTTAGTGCAGACCTCCCAGTAGAATGTTTGTTGGGCAATGACCTAGAGAGTTCTCTATGGTCAGAAGTGGAGTACAGGACTCATGCAGAGATGTTAGGTATATCATCACATGTCCTTGCTGTGACCAGGTCACAGGCCAAAAAGTGCCTCACTGAACCTCAGGTCTTGGATCCTGGAACAATGGACCAAGCACCTACCAAGAAGAAGAACAGGAGGGTCAAGGCTGTGCCTTCCCCCCTGCCTCAGAGTGATGATCAGCCTTCCCAGGAAGCTGATCTAGAGGACCCTGAAGGAACTGTCCCTGAAGAGCTTGAACCTGATCAGGTTGAGTTTCTGGGGACAGGGGGACCTTCAAGGGCTGACTTGAGGCAGGCTCAGTTATCCTGTCCCTCTCTTGAACCCCTCAGACAGCTGGCTGCTGCTGAGGCTGCTGGGAATGCTCAAGGTACCCATAAAGTGTATTGGGATGAAGGGCTCCTTTATTCAGAGGCTAGAGACCCCAAGCCTGGTGCAACCAGGAGGTTGGTCATACCTCTGCAATTTAGGGGCTTCCTTCTTACCTTGGCCCATGACATTCCTTTAGCAGGACACTTAGGCCAGAACAAGACTTGGGACAGGCTTGTCCCTCACTTTCACTGGCCTCATATGAATGAAGATACAAAGGAGTTTTGTCGCTCCTGTGTTACCTGCCAAGCCAGTGGCAAATCAGGTGGCACAACAAAGGCCCCCCTAATACCACTACCTGTGGTGGGGGTCCCCTTTGAAAGAGTGGGAATAGACATAGTGGGTCCCATGGATCCTCCCACTGCATCTGGGCACAGATTTATACTGGTGGTAGTGGATCATGCCACCAGGTATCCAGAGGCAATTCCCCTTAGGACCACTACAGCTCCTGTTGTGGCCAGGGCCCTGCTGGGAGTATTCTCCAGAGTGGGGTTTCCTAAGGAGGTAGTATCTGACAGAGGTACCAACTTTATGTCAGGATACTTGACAGCTATGTGGAAGGAATGTGGTGTCAACTACAAGTTCACCACCCCTTATCACCCACAATGCAATGGGCTTGTTGAGAGATTCAACAAGACCCTAAAGGGTATGATCAAAGGATTACCTGAAAAGCTCAGGCGAAGATGGGATATCCTTCTACCCTGCCTTCTGTTTGCTTACAGAGAGGTCCCACAAAAAGGAGTTGGCTACAGCCCCTTTGAATTGTTGTTTGGGCACCCTGTGAGAGGCCCACTGTGTTTGGTGAAGGAAGGATGGGAGTTACCTCTCAAAAAGCCTAAGCTAGACATAGTGGACTATGTACTTGGTCTCCGCTCCAGGATGGCTGAGTATATGGAGAAGGCATCTAAAAACCTTGAGGCAAGCCAGGCCTTACAGAAAGCTTGGCATGACCAAAAGGCTGTCTTGGTTGAGTATCAGCCAGGACAGAAGGTATGGGTGTTGGAGCCAGTGGCCCCAGCAGCACTCCAAGACAAATGGTCTGGACCCCATACAATCCTGGAAAAGAAGGGAGAGGTCACCTACTTGGTGGACCTAGGAACTCCCAGGAGTCCCCACAGGGTACTCCATGTTAACAGGCTTAAAGCATATGTTGACAGGGCAGACATGGGCTTGCTCATGGCTACAGATGAGGGACAGGAGGAAGAGAGTGACCCTCTCCCAGACCTGTTGTCTCAGAACCCTGAAGATGGCTCAGTTGAAGGAGTGACCCTTGGAGGCAACCTCACTGCCCATCAGCAGACTGAATGTAGACAGGTTCTACAATCATTTTCACATATGTTTTCCTTGATACCTAGTCAAACTGACTGGTGTACCCATGTTGTGGACACTGGTGACAGTCTGCCTGTAAAGAACAAACTTTACAGACAACCTGACCACGTCAGGGACTGTATAAAGGCTGAGGTACATAAAATGCTGGAATTAGGTGTCATTGAACCCTCAGAGAGCCCCTGGGCTAGCCCAGTGGTTCTGGTCCCCAAACCTCACACCAAAGATGGCAAGAGAGAGATGAGGTTCTGTGTGGACTACAGAGGACTCAATGCTGTCACCAGGACAGATGCACACCCTATTCCAAGGGCAGATGAGCTCATAGACAAACTAGCTTCTGCAAAGTTTTTGAGCACATTTGACTTGACAGCTGGCTATTGGCAAATCAGGTTAGCTGAGGAGTCTAAGGCCAAAACAGCATTCTCAACCCCAGGTGGGCATTATCAGTTTGTGGTGATGCCCTTTGGTCTGAAGAATGCACCTGCCACCTTCCAAAGGCTGGTGAACCAAGTCCTTACTGGGTTGGATGACTTTTGCGCAGCATATCTTGATGACATTGCTGTCTTTAGTTCCACCTGGGAGGATCACCTGATCCACCTGAAGAAGGCTCTTGAGGCTCTGCAAAGGGCAGGCCTCACTATCAAGGCTACTAAGTGCCAGATAGGGCAGAGTAAGGTTGTGTATTTGGGCCACCTTGTAGGTGGGGGCCAAGTTCAACCACTGGAGAGTAAGATACAATCCATCAAGGACTGGTCCCCTCCAACCACCCAGACTCAAGTTCGAGCTTTCTTGGGCTTGACTGGGTACTACAGGAAGTTTGTTAAGAACTATGGGTCCATTGTGACTCCTCTTAATGATCTGACATCCAAGAAGATGCCCAAAAAGGTTCAGTGGACAGTAAGCTGTCAAAAGGCATTTGATGACCTGAAGGAGGCCATGTGCTCTGCACCTATCCTGAAAAGTCCTGACTACTCCAAAGAGTTTATTGTCCAAACAGATGCTTCTGAGTTGGGTGTGGGAGCTGTGCTGTCACAACTTAATGTAGATGGTCAAGACCAACCCATTGCTTTTATTAGCAGAAGGTTGACCCCCAGAGAGAAGAATTGGTCAGCTATTGAGAGGGAGGCCTTTGCTGTGGTGTGGGCCCTGAAGAAGCTGAGGCCATACTTGTTTGGCACTCACTTCAAGATTCAGACCGACCATAAGCCCCTCTTGTGGCTAAATCAGATGAAGGGTGAAAACCCCAAACTGCTTAGGTGGTCCATTTCCCTACAGGGGATGGACTTTACAGTGGAGCACCGGCCAGGTACTGACCATGGGAATGCAGATGGTCTCTCCAGGTACTTCCACTTAGGACATGAAGACGAGACTGGTCAAGGCTAGTTTAATGTCCCAGCGTTTGGGGGGGGGTTGTGTAGGAGAGTAGGGTCTGCTATCCTATGGTCACCCCAAATTTTTGCTTTTTGCTTCACTGGTTTTTGACATATTGAGGCCGTGGGCCTGCCAATCAGACCCCCAGCCTGCTGTTCTCTCTACTAAATTAAAACTATGCACCCTAGGTGCATAACCAATTGGAAGTGGATCACCCTGTCAGCCCCTGTACCAGTGTACACTAGGTACCCAGGGCATTGGTGTACCCAAGGCCTGCCAGGGGCTGCAGCATGTATTATGCCACCCCAGGCTTGGCCTAACAATCTGACACAACTGGCTGATCACTCAGCTGGGGTAAGTTGGTGTAATCACCTCTTACTTAGGTGTAGTATACCTATACCTAACCTTAAATGGGACACCTGGTAACCCCTAAGTCACTCCTATGGCAGGCCTTAACAATCCTGAAGGCAGAGTGCTTGGTTCCATGTGAGATGGTGCTCTGGCATGAGCTGAGCCTGTCTGCAGTGGTCGGAACAACTTCCTTCTGCTGTTTCCAGATATCGTCATACCATATACTCTTAAGTGCATTATGAACCTCGCGGTTAAATGCTATCTTTGGTTTGGCTTTATCAAAACATGTCGAGTAAGGTGTCATACGAATTGGAATACTAACCCCTCGCCAATTCTGGCGACGGGGTTAGCATTCCACCCTTCTAGAGGGACACGACATGTACAGTACCTGAAACCCGGGTAAAACCAGACATGCCTGTGGCTCACAAGGAGCCTCGGTGCATATGCCAGTTCAAACCGGTCCTGGGGCACACCAGTCCCGGGCCTGGGGCGAGCTGGACAAAGGATTGGGGGTGTAACCACCCCCCTTCCTGGTCCCACCCTTAGGGAGGGACCTAGCAGGTAGTCCGGCCCCTAGAATCCGAATAAAGGTAGGAGCTGTGTCCTAAGACTTCAGACATCCTGGAATCAACTTGAAACTAAGAAGAAGACGGGAACTTCGACATTCTGCTGCACAGAAGACTGAAGAAAATCTCCCCTGTGGTCAGGGAGTGACCACCTTGCTAACGCAAGCACCATCCAGCGAATCACCGTCTGCTTTGCCGCCGCCTCCCGCCGGAGCCCGAGCCCAGAGACTGACAAGACCTGGACCTCCAGACCTCTCACCGCCCGATCCACAGTCCCTGAAAAGAGGAGACCCGTGGAGGCACCGAGACACGTGGAGCCAGCCATCTTGGAACGACTACGACAAGCTGACCAGTGCAACAACCGAGGCTCCCTCCAAGTTGTGCTTTGGGTCCTGAGAAGCCCAACCCTCGAGCAGCATCTGCACCAAAGGTGAGCCCTCCAGCATCTCCACGATCTGCGTGGGGCCCTTCTGCATTTTGCCACTCGACGCGCCTAACCGGTTGCTGGCCCGCTGGCTAGTGGCCATCTTGGCGACGAAATCTACGACAAACACCGCTGGTCTGGTTGCTCCAGACTGGCCCTTGCTCCCCTCCAAAGGAGCAATCCCTCTGACCTTGCTGGTCAGAACCAACAGCTGCTTTCCGAATCCTCCTGCAATTGCTTTTGCCAAGGCTTGTTTGCTTCGATCAAGTCGCCGACACCGCCGACAGCGAGAGCCTGCGTGGGACAGCTCGTGAGGCGACTCCTGGACGTCGTCGACCTTCAGGGACCACGTGGCTGCGGAGACAAGCTACCCCTCATCACCTGTTTGCACCCGACATCGCCTGGTACCCACCTGGTGCCACGCTGGTCACTGGCTAGTGACTGTGAACACTGTCCCCTCTGCTTACAGGTCTTCAACATCTCCGATCCACTCTTGGATCCACTGCATCTCTCCCGGACCGACCGCCTGCAGCATCTTTGTCTTCAAGCTCCACGGAACAGATAGAAGCAACCCGACGCACTTCGAGGCCTATGCACCCGCTTCCTGTGGGTGAGGTAAAGCTGGCACACCTGTGCCCAAGTGTAGTAATACATCTCTAGTGCCTGTGTTCCAAATCTTAAGTTCCTAGGTCATCCGGAAGATTCCTTTTGCAGTAACTTTGTACTTTTTACGCACCCATTGAACCCTATGGGAGCACGCGTGTGACTATTTGCTCTGCACACGCCACCCGTGGACCTCCTGGTCACTAACTGACGTTAGCTCCTTGTAGGCCCAGCGATTCTAGAGGCCTTAGGCCTTTTCCCTTTTCTGTTCGTGGTACTTATACCACTATTTTAGTATATGGTTTGAGTGGCCACCAGGGCCTATCCATATAAAGTGCAACTTCTGTGTATTCTGTGATAATCTTGTTTGACGATTTGTGCTCCTGTGCTCATAAAGAGACTAGGGGTTACTTTGAGAAATAAATACATATATATTTTGAATATATATCTGTGTGGTGTCCTTTCATTGGTATAAAAGGGGGTTGCATTTGGTAAAACAGCTGGCTTAACACGCATCACGAGTTTAGCCTCAAAGACTGCTTAGCCTACGCTACCACTAGGGCAGCTAGTCCGAAAAGGTTGACTTACAACCACACCATAAGGGTTGCTTGGCATGGTACAAGGTGATCACTTTAACTAGTGAGCATCATATACCAGGCCAACTTCTCACAGTAGTGCAATGGTGTTTGGATGGTATAGGGGTACTGCTGGGGGTAGGTATTTAGGGTTTAGGGTAGTGCGGTGGTGTTTGGGTAGTGTAGGGGGTACCTCTTGGGGTAGTGTTTTACGGTTTAGGGTAGTGCAGTGGTGTTTGGGTAGTGTAGGGGGTCATGTTGGGGGTAGTGTTTAAGGGTTTAGGGTAGTGCAGTGGTGTTTGTGAAGTGTAGGGGGTCGTGTTTTAGGGTTTAGGGTAGTGCCGTGGTATTTGTGTAGTGAAAGGGTTCGTGCTGGGGGTAGTGCTTTAGGGTTTAGGGTACTGCAGTGGTGTTTGTGTAGTGTAGGGGGTAGTGCTTTAGGGTTTAGAGTAGTGCAGTGGTGTTCGGGCTCTGTAGGGGTCGTGCTGGGGGTGGTGCTTCAGGGTTTAGGGCAGTGCAGTGCTGTTCGGGCAGTGTAGGGGTCGTGCTGGGGTGGTGCTTCAGGGTTTAGGGCAGGGCAGTGGTGTTCGGGCAGTGTAGGGGGTCTTGCTGAGGGTGGTGTTTCAGGGTTTAGGGCAGGGCAGTGGTGTTTGGGCAGTGTAGGGTGTCGTGCGGGTGTGGTGTTTCAGGGTTTAGGGCAGTGAAGGGGTGTTCAGGCAGCGTAAGGGGTCATGATGGGGTAGTGTTGTAGGGTTTAGAGCAGTGCAGTGATGTTTGTGTAGTGTAGGGGGTCGTGCTGGGGGTTGTGTTTTAGGGTTTAGGGCAGTGCAGCGGTGTTTGGGTAGTGTAGGGGGTAGTATTTTAGGGTTTAGTGTAGTGCAGTGGTGTTTGGGTAGTGTAGGGTGTTCTGCTGGGGGCAGTGTTTTAGGGTTTACTGTAGTGAACTGGTGTTTGGGTAATGTAGGGGGTCATGCGGGGGTAGTGTTTTAGGGTTTAGGGTACTGCAGTGGTGTTGGTGTAGTGTAGGGGGTCGTGCTGGGGGTAGTGTTTTAGGGTTTAGGGTAGTGCAGTGGTGTTTGGGTAGTGCAGGGGGTCGTGATGAGGGTAGATTTAGGGGTTAGGGTAGTGCAGTGGTATTTGTGTAGTGTAGGGGGTCATGCTGGGGGAAGATTTAGGGTTTAGGGTAGTGCAGTGGTGTTTGGGTAGTGTAGGGAGTCGTTCTGGGGGAGTGTTTTAGGGTTTAGGGTAGTCCAGCAGGGTTTGTGTAGTGTAGGGGATCATGCTGGGTGTGTAGTTTTAGGGTTTAGGGTAGTGCAGTGGTGCTTGGGTAGTATAGGGGTACTGCTGGGGGTAGTGTTTTAGGGTTTAGGGCAGTGCAATGGTGTTTGGATAGTATAGGGGTACTGCTGGGGGTAGTGTTTTAGGGTTTAGGGCAGTGCGGTTGTGTTCTGGTATTGTAGGGGGTACTGCTTGGGGTAGTGTTTTAGGGTTTAGGGTAGTGCAGAGGTCTTTGGGTAGTGTAGGGGGTCATGCTGGGGGTAGTGTTTTAGGGTTTAGGGTAGTGCAGTGGTGTTTGTGAAGTGTAAGGGGTAGTGTTTTAGGGTTTAGGGTATTGCATGGGTATTTGTGTAGTGAAGGGGGTCGTGCTGGGGGTAGTTTTTAAGGGTTTAAGGTACTGCAGCAGTGTTTGTGAAGTGTAGGGGGTCGTGTTTTAGGGTTTAGGGTAGTGCAGTGGTGTTTGGGCAGTGTAGGGGGTCGTGCTGGGGGTGGTGTTTCAAGGTTTAGGGCAGTGCAGTGATGTTCGGGCAGTGTAGGGGGTCGTGCTGGGGGTGGTGTTTCAGGGTTTAGGGCAGGGCAGTGGTGTTTGGGCAGTGTAGGGTGTCGTTCGGGTGTGGTGTTTCAGGGTTTAGGGCAGTGAAGGGGTGTTCGGACAGTGTAAGGGGTCATGCTGGGGTAGTGTTGTAGGGTTTAGAGCAGTGCAGTGATGTTTGTGTGGTATAGGGGGTCGTGCTGGGGGTGATGTTTTAGGGTTTAGGGCAGTGCAGCGGTGTTTGGGTAGTGTAGGGGGTAGTGCTGGGGGCAGTGTTTTAGGGTTTACGGTAGTGAACTGTAGGGGGTCATGCGGGGGTAGTGTTTTAGGGCTTAGGGTACTGCAGTGGTGTTGGTGTAGTGTAGGGGGTCGTGCTGGGGTAGTGTTTTAGGGTTTAGGGTAGTGCAGCGGTGTTTGGGTAGTGCAGGGGGTCGAGATGAGGGTAGATTTAGGGGTTAGAGTAGTGCAGTGGTGTTTGGGTAGTGTAGCAGGTTGTGATGGGATAGATTTAGGGTTTAGGGTAGTGCAGTGGTGTTTGGGTAGTGTAGGGGGTCGTGCTGGGGGTAGATTGTGAGTTCAGGGTAGTGCAGTGGTGTTTGGGTAGTGTAGGGAGTCGTACTGGGGTAGTGTTTTAGGGTTTAGGGTAGTGCAGTGGTGCTTGGGTAGTGTAGGGGGTCGCAATGGGGTAGATTTAGGGTTTAGATTAGTGCAGTGGTGTTTGGGTAGTGGAGGGGGTCATGCTGGGGGTAGATTTAGGGTTTAGGGTAGTGCAGTGGTGTTCGGGTAGTGTAGGGAGTCGTGCTGGGGGAGTGTTTTAGGGTTTTAGGGTAGTGCAGCTGGGTTTGGGTAGTGTAGGGGATCGTGCTGGGAGTAGTGGTTTAGGGTTTAGGGGAGTACAGTGGTGTATGGGTAGTGTAGGGGGTACTGCTGGGGGTTGTGTTTTAGGGTTTAGGGCAGTGCAGTAGTGTTTGGGCAGTGTAGGAGGTTGTGCTGGGATGGTGTTTCAGGGTTTAGGGCAGTGCAGTGGTGTTTGGCCAGTGTAGGGGTTCATGCCGGGGGTGGTGTTTCAGGGTTTAGGGCAGTGCAGTGGTGTTCGGGCAGTGTAGGGGGTCATGCTTGGGTAGTGTTTCAGGGATCAGTGCAGTGCTGTTTGTGCAGTGTAGGGGTCATGGTGGGGTAGTGTTTTAGGGTTTAGGGAAGTGCAGTGATGTTCGGGCAGTGTAGGGGTCGTTCTCGGGCGGTGTTACGGGCTTTAGGGTAGAACAGTGGTGTTCGGGCAGTGTAGGGGGTCGTGCTGGGGTTGGTGTTTCAGCGTTTAGAGCAGTGCAGTGGTGTTCGGGCAGTGTAGGGGGTCATACTGGGGCTGGTGTTTCAGGGTTTTAGGGCAGTGCAGTGGTGTTCGGGCAGTGTAGGGGGTCATGCTGGGGCTAGTGTTTCAGGGTTTAGGGCAGTGCAGTGTCACTCAGGCAGTGTAAGGGGTCATGCTGAGGCTAGTGTTTCAGGGTTTAGGGCAGTGCAGTGGGGTTCAGGCAGTGTAGGGGGATGTGCTGGGGGTAGTGTTTCATGGTTTAGGGCAGAACAGTGGTGTTCGGGCAGTGTAGGGGTCATGCTGGGGGTAGTTTTTTTTAGAGTTTATGGCAATGCAGTGGTGTTCGGGCAGTGTAGGGGTTCGTGCAGGGGGTGGTGTATCAGGGTTTAGGGCAGTGCAGTGGTGTTCGGGCAGTGTAGGGGGTCTTGCGGTGGGTGGTGTTTCAGGGTTTAGGGCAGTGCAGTGGTGCTCGGGCAGTGTAGAGGGTCGTGCTGGGGCTGGTGTTTCAGGGTTTAGGGCAGTGCAGTGGTGTTCGGGCAGAGAAGGGGGTCATGCTGGGGCTGGTGTTTCAGGGTTTTAGGCAGTGCAGTGGTATTCGGGCAAAGAAGGGGGTCTTGCTGGGGCTGGTATTTCAGGGTTTAGGGCAGTGCAGTGGTATTCAGGCAAAGAAGGGGGTCTTGCTGGGGCTGGTGTTTCAGGATTTAGGGCAGTGCAGTGGTGTTCGGGTTATGTAGAACGTCGTGCTGGGGCTGGTGTGTCAGGGTATAGGGCAGTGCAGTGGTGTTCGGGCAGTGTAGGGGTCGTGCTGGGGCTGGTGTTTCAGGGTTTAGGGCAGTGCAGTGGTGTTCGGGCAGTGTAGAGGTTATTGTTGGGGCTCGTGTTTCAGGGTTTAGGGCAGTACAGTGGTATTCGGGCAGTGGAGGGGGTTGTGCTGGGGCTGGTGTTTCAGGGTTTACGGCAGTGCAGTGGTGTTCGGGCAGTGTAGGGGTTCATGCTGGGGCTGGTGTTTCAGGGTTTAGGGCAGTCCAGTGGTGTTCAGGCAGCTTAGATGTTCATGCTGAGGCTGGTGTTTCAGGGTACAGGGCAGTCCAGTCGTGTTCGGGCAGTGTAGGGGGTCGTGGAGGGGCTGGTGTTTCAGGGTTTAGGGAAGTGCAGTGGCGCTCGGGCAGCGTAGGGGGTCGTGGTGGGGCTGGTGTTTCAAGGTGTAGGGCAGGGCAGTGGTGTTTGGACAGCGTAGGGGGTCGTGCTGGGGCTGGTGTTTCAGGGTTTGGGGCAGAGCAGTGGTGTTCGGGCAGCGTAGGGGTTCGAGCTGGGGCTGGTGTTTCAGGGTTTAGGGCAGTGCAATGTTGCTCTGGCAGTGTAGGGGGTCTTGCTGGGGGTGGTGTTTCAGGGTTTAGGGCAGTGCAGTGGCGTTCGGGCAGCGTAGGGGGTTGGGGTGGGGCTGGTGTTTCAGGGTTTAGGGCAGTGCAGTGGCGTTCGGGCAGCGTAGGGAGTCGTGGTGGGCTGGTGTTTCAGGGTGTAGGGCAGTGCAGTGGCGTTCGGGCAGTGTAGGGGTCATTATGGGGGTAGTTTTTTTTAGGGTTTAGGGCAGTGCAGTGGTGTTTAGGCAGTGTAGGGGTTCGTGCAGGGGGTGGTGTATCAGGGTTTAGGGCAGTGCAGTGGTGTTCGGGCAGTGTAGGGGGTCTTGCTGTGGGTGGTGTTTCAGGGTTTAGGGCAGTGCAGTGGTGTTCGATCTATGTAGGGGGTCATGCTGGGGCTGGTGTTTCAGGGTATAGGGCAGTGCAGTGGTGTTCAGGCAGTGTAGGGGTCATGCTGGGGCTGGTGTTTCAGGGTTTAGGGCAGTGCAGTGGTGTTTGGGCAGTGTAGGGGGTCGGGCTGGTGTTTCAGGGTTTAGGGCAATAAAGTGGTGTTCGGGCAGTGTAGGGGGTCATGCTGGGGCTGGTTTTTCAGGGTTTAGGGCAGTGCAGTGGTGTTCGGGCAGTGTAGGGGTTCGTGCTGGGGCTGGTGTTTCAGGGTTTAGGGCAGTCCAGTGGTGTTCGGGCAGCTTAGAGGTTCGTGCTGGGGCTGGTGTTTCAGGGTTTAGGGCAGTCCAGTGGTGTTCGGGCAGGTAGGGGGCGTGGTGGGCTGGTGTTTCAGGATGAAGGGCAGTGCAGTGGCGTTCGGGCAGCGTACGGAGTCGTGCTGGGGCTGGTGTTTCAGGGTTTAGGGCAGTCCAGTGGTGTTCGGGCAGCGTAGGGAGTCGTGGTTGGGCTGGTGTTTCAGGATGAAGGGCAGTGCAGTGGCGTTCGGGCAGCGTACGGAGTCGTGCTGGGGCTGGTGTTTCAGGGTTTTGGGCAGAGCAGTGGTGTTCGGGCAGCGTAGGGGTTCGAGCTGGGGCTGGTGTTTCAGGGTTTAGGGCAGTGCAGTGTTGCTCTGGCAGTGTAGGGGTCTTGCTGGGGGTGGTCTTTCAGGGTTTAGGGCAGTGGCGTTCAGGCAGCATAGGGAGTCGTGGTGGGGCTGGTGGTTCAGGATGTAGGGCAGTGCAGTGGTGTTCGGGAAGTGTACGGAGTCGTGGTGGGGCTGGTGGTTCAGGGTTTAGGGCAGTGCAGTGGTGTTCGGGCAGTGTAGGGGGTTGTGCTGGGATGGTGTTTCAGGTTTTGGGGCAGTGCAGTGGTGTTCGGGCAGTGTAGGGGGTCATGGTGGGGGTGGTGTTTCAGGGTTTAGGGCAGTGCAGTGGTGTTCGGGCAGTATAGGGGGTCGTGCTGGGGTTGGTGTTTCAGGGTTTAGGGCAGTGCAGTCGTATTTGGGCAGTGTAGGGGGGCGTGCTGGGGGTGGTGTTTCAGGGTTTAGGGCAGTGCAGTGGTGTTCGGGCAGTGTAGGGGGTCATGCTGGGGTAGTGTTTCAGGGTTTAGGGCAGTGCAGTGATGTTCATGCAGTGTAGGGGGTCATGCTGCGGTAGTGTTTTAGGGTTTAGGGCAGAGCAGTGATGTTTGTGTAGTGTAGGGGGTCGTGCTGAGGTTAGATTTAGGGTTTATGGTACTGCAGTGGTGTTTGTGTAGTGTAGGGGGTCGTGCTGGGGATGGTGTTTTAGGGTGTAGGGCAGTGCAGTGGTGTTTGGGAAGTATAGGGGGTCCTGCTGGGGGCAGTGTTTTAGGGTTTACAGTAGTGCAGTGGTGTTTGGGTACTGTAGGGAGTCATGCTTGGGTAGTGTTTTAGGGTTTAGGGTAGTGCAGTGGTGTTGTTGTAGTGTAGGGGGTCGTGCTGGGGGTAGTGTTTTAGGGTTTAGGGTAGTGCAGTGGTGTTTGGGTAGTGCAGGGGGTCGTGCTGAGGGTAGATTTAGGGTTTAGGGTAGAGCAGTGATGTTTGGGTAGTGTAGGGGGTCATTCTGGGGGTAGATTTAGGGTTTAGGGTAGTGCAGTGGTGTTTGGCTAGTGTAGGGAGTCATGCTGGGGGAGTGTTTTAGGGTTTAGGGTAGTGCAGCAGGGTTTGGGTAGTGTATGGGATCGTGCTGGGGTAGTGTTTTATGGTTTAAGGTAGTGCAGTGGTGTTTGGGTAGTGTAGGGGGTCGTGATGGGGTAGATTTAGGGTTTGGGGTAATGCAGCGGTGTTTGGATAGTGTAGGGAGTCGTGCTGGGGGAGTGTTTTAGGGTTTAGGGTAGTGCAGCAGGGTTTGGGTAGTGTAGGGGATCGTGCTGGGGTAGTGGTTTAGGGTTCAGGTCAGTGCAGTGGTGTATAGGTAGTGTAGGGTGTACTGCTGGCGGTAGTGTTTTAGGGTTTAGGGTAGTGCAATGGTGTTTGGATGGTATAGGGGTACTGCTGGGGGTAGGTATTTAGGCTTTAGGGTAGTGCGGTGGTGTTTGGGTAGTGTAGGGGGTACCTCTTGGGGTAGTGTTTTACGGTTTAGGGTAGTGCAGTGGTGTTTGGGTAGTGTAGGGGGTCATGTTGGGGGTAGTGTTTTAGGGTTTAGGGTAGTGCAGTGGTGTTTGTGAAGTGTAGGGGGTCGTGTTTTAGGATTTAGGGTAGTGCCGTGGTATTTGTGTAGTGAAAGGGGTCGTGCTGGGGGTAGTGCTTTAGGGTTTAGGGTACTGCAGTGGTGTTTGTGTAGTGTAGGGGGTAGTGCTTTAGGGTTTAGTGTAGTGCAGTGGTGTTCGGGCAGTGTAGGGGTCGTGCTGGGGTGGTGCTTCAGGGTTTAGGGCAGGGCAGTGGTGTTCGGGCAGTGTAGGGGGTCTTGCTGAGGGTGGTGTTTCAGGGTTTAGGGCAGTGCAGTGGTGTTCGGGCAGTGTAGGGTGTCGTGCGGGTCTGGTGTTTCAGGGTTTAGGCCAATGCAGTGGTGTTTTTGGCAGCGTAGGGGGTGATGCTGGGGTAGTGTTGTAGGGTTTAGGGCAGTGCGGTGATGTTTGTGTAGTGTAGAGGGTCGTGCTGGGGGTGGTGTTTTAGGGTTTAGGTCAGTGCAGTGGTGTTTGGGTAGTGTAGGGGGTCCTGCTGGGGGCAGTGTTTTAGGGTTTACGGTAGTGCACTGGTAGTTGGGTACTGTAGGGGATAATGAGGTGGTAGTGTTTTAAGGTTTAGGGTAGTGCAGTGGTGTTGGTGTAGTGTAGGGGGTCGTGCTGGGGGTAGTGTTTTAGGGTTTAGGGTAGTGCAGTGGTGTTTGGGTAGTGTTGGGGGTCGTGCTGGTGGTAGATTTAGGGTTTATGGTAGTGCAGTGGTGTTTGGGTAGTGTAGTGGGTCATGATGGGGTTGATTTAGGGTTTACGGTAGTGCACTGGTGTTTGGGTACTGTAGGGGGTCATGCGGTGGTTGTGTTTTAGGGTTTAGGGTAGTGCAGTGGTGTTTGGGCAGTGTAGGGGGTCATGCTGGGGGAAGATTTAGGGTTTAGGGTAGTGCAGTGGTGTTAGAGTAGTGTAGGGAGTCGTGCTGGGGGAGTTTTCTAGGGTTTAGGCTAGTGCAGCAGGGTTTGGGTAGTGTAGGGGATCGTGCCTGGGTAGTGATTTAGGGTTTAGGGTAGTGCATTGATGTTTGGGTAGTGTAGGGGGTCGTGATGGAGTAGATTTAGGGTTTAGGGTAGTGCAGTGGTGTTTGGGTAGTGTAGGGGGTCGTGCTGGGGGTAGATTTATTGTTTAGGTTAGTGCAATGGTGTTTGGGTAGTGTAGCGGGTAATGATGGGGTAGATTTAGGGTTTAGGGTAGTGCAGTGGTGTTTGGGTAGTGTAGGGGGTCGTGCTGGTGGTAGATTTAGGGTTTAGGGTAGTGCAGTGGTGTTTGGGTACTGTAGGGGGTCATGCGGGGGTTGTGTTTTAGGGTTTAGGGTAGTGCAGTGGTGTTGGTGTAGTGTAGGGGGTCGTGCTGGGGGTAGTATTTTAGGGTTTAGGGTAGTGCAGTGGTGTTTGGGTAGTACAGGGGTCGTGCTGAGGATAGATTTAGGGTTTAGGGTAGTGCAGTGGTGTTTGGGTAGTGTGGGGATCGTGCTGGGGGTAGATTAGGGTTTAGGGTAGTGCAGTGGTGTTTGCTTAGTGTAGGGAGTCGTGCTGGGGTAGGGTTTTAGGGTTTAGGGTAGTGCAATGGTGTTTGGATGGTATAGGGGTACTGCTGGGGGTAGTGATTTAGGGTTTAGGGTAGTGCGGTGGTGTTTGGGTAGTGTAGGGGGTACCTCTTGGGGTAGTGTTTTAGGGTTTAGGGTAGTGCAGTGGTGTTTGGGTAGTGTAGGGGGTCATGTTGGGGGCAGTGTTTTAGGGTTTACGGTAGTGCAATGGTGTTTGTATGGTATAGGGGTACTGCTGGGGGTAGGTATTTAGGGTTTAGGGTAGTGCGGTGGTGTTTGGGTAGTGTAGGGGGTACCTCTTGGGGTAGTGTTTTACGGTTTAGGGTAGTGCAGTGGTGTTTGGGTAGTGTAGGGGGTCATGTTGGGGGTAGTGTTTTAGGGTTTAGGGTAGTGCAGTGGTGTTTGTGAAGTGTAGGGGGTCGTGTTTTAGGGTTTAGGGTAGTGCCGTGGTATTTGTGTAGTGAAAGGGGTCGTGCTGGGGGTAGTGCTTTAGGGTTTAGGGTACTGCAGTGGAGTTTGTGTAGTGTAGGGGGTCGTGTTTTAGGGTTTAGAGTAGTGCAGTGGTGTTCGGGCTCTGTAGGGGTCGTGCTGGGGGTGGTGCTTCAGGGTTTAGGGCAGTGCAGTGCTGTTCGGGCAGTGTAGGGGTCATGCTGGGGTGGTGCTTCAGGGTTTAGGGCAGGGCAGTGGTGTTCGGGCAGTGTAGGGGGTCTTGCTGAGGGTGGTGTTTCAGGGTTTAGGGCAGTGCAGTGGTGTTTGGGCAGTGTAGGGTGTCGTGCGGGTCTAGTGTTTCAGGGTTTAGGCCAATGCAGTGGTGTTCGGGCAGCGTAGGGGGTGATGCTGGGGTAGTGTTGTAGGGTTTAGGGCAGTGCAGTGATGTTTGTGTAGTGTAGAGGGTCGTGCTGGGGGTGGTGTTTTAGGGTTTAGGTCAGTGCAGTGGTGTTTGGGTAGTGTAGGGGGTCCTGCTGGGGGCAGTGTTTTAGGGTTTACGGTAGTGCACTGGTATTTGGGTACTGTAGGGGATAATGAAGTGGTAGTGTTTTAAGGTTTAGGGTAGTGCAGTGGTGTTGGTGTAGTGTAGGGGGTCGTGCTGGGGGTAGTGTTTTAGGGTTTAGGGTAGTGCAGTGGTGTTTGGGTAGTGTTGGGGGTCGTGCTGGTGGTAGATTTAGGGTTTATGGTAGTGCAGTGGTATTTGGGTAGTGTAGTGGGTCATGATGGGGTTGATTTAGGGTTTACGGTAGTGCACTGGTGTTTGGGTACTGTAGGGGGTCATGCGGGGGTTGTGGTTTAGGGTTTAGGGTAGTGCAGTGGTGTTTGGGCAGTGTAGGGGGTCATGCTGGGGGAAGATTTAGGGTTTAGGGTAGTGCAGTGGTGTTTGGGTAGTGTAGGGAGTCGTGCTGGGGGAGTTTTCTAGGGTTTAGGCTAGTGCAGCAGGGTTTGGGTAGTGTAGGGGATCGTGCCGGGGTAGTGATTTAGGGTTTAGGGTAGTGCAGTGATGTTTGGGTAGTGTAGGGGGTCGTGATGGGGTAGATTTAGGGTTTAGGGTAGTGCAGTGGTGTTTGGGTAGTGTAGGGGGTCGTGCTGGGGGTAGATTTATTGTTTAGGTTAGTGCAGTGGTGTTTGGGTAGTGTAGCGGGTAATGATGGGGTAGATTTAGGGTTTAGGGTAGTGCAGTGGTGTTTGGGTAGTGTAGGGGGTCGTGCTGGTGGTAGATTTAGGGTTTAGGGTAGTGCAGTGGTGTTTGGGTAGTGTAGTGGGTCGTGATGGGGTTGATTTAGTGTTTAGGGTAGTGCAGTGATGTTTGGGTAGTGTAGGGGGTCGTGATGGGGTAGATTTAGGGTTTAGGGTAGTGCAGTGGTGTTTGGGTAGTGTAGGGGGTCGTGCTGGGGGTAGATTTATTGTTTAGGTTAGTGCAGTGGTGTTTGGGTAGTGTAGCGGGTAATGATGGGGTAGATTTAGGGTTTAGGGTAGTGCAGTGGTGTTTGGGTAGTGTAGGGGGTCGTGCTGGGGGTAGATTTATTGTTTAGGTTAGTGCAGTGGTGTTTGGGTAGTGTAGCGGGTAATGATGGGGTAGATTTAGGGTTTAGGGTAGTGCAGTGGTGTTTGGGTAGTGTAGGGGGTCGTGCTGGTGGTAGATTTAGGGTTTAGGGTAGTGCAGTGGTGTTTGGGTAGTGTAGTGGGTCGTGATGGGGTTGATTTAGGGTTTACGGTAGTGTACTGGTGTTTGGGTACTGTAGGGGGTCATACGGGGGTTGTGTTTTAGGGTTTAGGGTAGTGCAGTGGTGTTGGTGTAGTGTAGGGGGTCGTGCTGGGGGTAGTATTTTAGGGTTTAGGGTAGTGCAGTGGTGTTTGGGTAGTACAGGGGTCGTGCTGAGGGTAGATTTAGGGTTTAGGGTAGTGCAGTGGTGTTTGGGTAGTGTGGGGGTCGTGCTGGGGGTAGATTAGAGTTTAGGGTAGTGCAGTGGTGTTTGCTTAGTGTAGGGAGTTGTGCTGGGGTAGTGTTTTAGGGTTTAGGCTAGTGCAATGGTGTTTGGATGGTATAGGGGTACTGCTGGGGGTAGTGATTTAGGGTTTAGGGTAGTGCGGTGGTGTTTGGGTAGTGTAGGGGGTACCTCTTGGGGTAGTGTTTTAGGGTTTAGGGTAGTGCAGTGGTGTTTGGGTAGTGTAGGGGGTCATGTTGGGGGTAGTGTTTTAGGGTTTAGGGTAGTGCAGTGGTGTTTGTGAAGTGTAGGGGGTCGTGTTTTAGGGTTTAGGGTAGTGCCGTGGTATTTGTGTAGTGAAAGGGGTTGTGCTGGGGGTACTGTTTTAGGGTTTAGGGTACTGCAGTGGTGTTCGGGCACTGTAGGGGGTCGTGCTGGGGGTGGTGTTTCAGGGTTTAGGGCAGTGCAGTGCTGTTCGGACAGTGTAGGGGTCGTGCTGGGGTGGTGTTTCAGGGTTTAGGGCAGGGCAGTGGTGTTCGGGCAGTGTAGGGGGTCTTGCTGAGGGTGGTGTTTCAGGGTTTAGGGCAGTGCAGTGGTGTTCGGGCAGTGTAGGGTGTCGTGCGGGTCTGGTGTTTCAGGGTTTAGGCCAATGCAGTGGTGTTCGGGCAGCGTAGGGGGTGATGCTGGGGTAGTGTTGTAGGGTTTAGGGCAGTGCAGTGATGTTTGTGTAGTGTAGGGGGTCGTGCTGGGGGTGGTGTTTTAGGGTTTAGGTCAGTGCAGTGGTGTTTGGGTAGTGTAAGGGGTCCTGCTGGGGGCAGTGTTTTAGGGTTTACGGTAGTGCACTGGTATTTGGGTACTGTAGCGGATAATGTGGTGGTAGTGTTTTAGGTTTTAGGGTAGTGCAGTGGTGTTGGTGTAGTGTAGGGGGTCGTGCTGGGGGTAGTATTTTAGGGTTTAGGGTAGTGCAGTGGTGTTTGGGTAGTGTTGGGGGTCGAGCTGGTGGTAGATTTAGGGTTTATGGTAGTGCAGTGGTGTTTGGGTAGTGTAGTGGGTCATGATGGGGTTGATTTAGGGTTTACGGTAGTTCACTGGTGTTTGGGTACTGTAGGGGGTCATGCGGGGGTTGTGTTTTAGGGTTTAGGGTAGTGCAGTGGTGTTTGGGCAGTGTAGGGGGTCATGCTGGGTGAAGATTTAGGGTTTAGGGTAGTGCAGTGGTGTTTGGGTAGTGCAGGGGGTCGTGCTGAGGGTAGATTTAGGGTTTAGGGTAGCGCAGTGATGTTTGGGTAGTGTAGGGGGTCATTCTGGGGGTAGATTTAGGGTTTAGGGTAGTGCAGTGGTGTTTGTCTAGTGTAGGAGTCATGCTGGGGGAGTGTTTTAGGGTTTAGGGTAGTGCAGCAGGCTTTGGGTAGTGTATGGGATCGTGCTGGGGTAGTGTTTTAGGGTTTAAGGTAGTGCAGTGGTGTTTGGGTAGTGTAGCGGGTCGTGATGGGGTAGATTTAGGGTTTAGGGTAGTGCAGTGGTGTTTGGATAGTGTAGGGAGTCGTGCTGGGGGAGTGTTTTAGGGTTTAGGGTAGTGCAGCAGGGTTTGGGTAGTGTAGGGGATCGTGCCGGGGTAGTGGTTTAGGGTTCAGGTCAGTGCAGTGGTGTATAGGTAGTGTAGGGGGTACTGCTGGGGGTAGTGTTTTATGGTTTAGGGTAGTGCAATGGTGTTTGGATGGTATAGGGGTACTGCTGGGGGTAGTTATTTAGGGTTTAGGGTAGTGCGGTGGTGTTTGGGTAGTGTAGGGGGTACCTCTTGGGGTAGTGTTTTATGGTTTAGGGTAGTGCAGTGGTGTTTGGGTAGTGTAGGGGGTCATGTTGGGGGTAGTGTTTAAGGGTTTAGGGTAGTGCAGTGGTGTTTGTGAAGTGTAGGGGGTCGTGTTTTAGGGTTTAGGGTAGTGCCGTGATATTTGTGTAGTGAAAGGGGTCGTGCTGGGGGTAGTGCTTTAGGGTTTAGGGTACTGCAGTGGTGTTTGTGTAGTGTAGGGGGTAGTGCTTTAGGGTTTAGAGTAGTGCAGTGGTGTTCGGGCTCTGTAGGGGTCGTGCTGGGGGTGGTGCTTCAGGGTTTAGGGCAGTGCAGTGCTGTTCGGGCAGTGTAGGGGTCGTGCTGGGGTGGTGCTTCAGGGTTTAGGGCAGGGCAGTGGTGTTCGGGCAGTGTAGGGGGTCTTGCTGAGGGTGGTGTTTCAGGGTTTAGGGCAGTGCAGTGGTGTTCGGGCAGTGTAGGGTGTCGTGCGGGTCTGGTGTTTCAGGGTTTAGGCCAATGCAGTGGTGTTCGGGCAGCGTAGGGGGTGATGCTGGGGTAGTGTTGTAGGGTTTAGGGCAGTGCAGTGATGTTTGTGTAGTGTAGAGGGTCGTGCTGGGGGTGGTGTTTTAGGGTTTAGGTCAGTGCAGTGGTGTTTGGGTAGTGTAGGGGGTCCTGCTGGGGGCAGTGTTTTAGGGTTTACGGTAGTGCACTGGTAGTTGGGTACTGTAGGGGATAATGAGGTGGTAGTGTTTTAAGGTTTAGGGTAGTGCAGTGGTGTTGGTGTAGTGTAGGGGGTCGTGCTGGGGGTAGTGTTTTAGGGTTTAGGGTAGTGCAGTGGTGTTTGGGTAGTGTTGGGGGTCGTGCTGGTGGTAGATTTAGGGTTTATGGTAGTGCAGTGGTGTTTGGGTAGTGTAGGGAGTCGTGCTGGGGGAGTTTTCTAGGGTTTAGGCTAGTGCAGCAGGGTTTGGGTAGTGTAGGGGATCGTGCCGGGGTAGTGATTTAGGGTTTAGGGTAGTGCAGTGATGTTTGGGTAGTGTAGGGGGTCGTGATGGGGTAGATTTAGGGTTTAGGGTAGTGCAGTGGTGTTTGGGTAGTGTAGGGGGTCGTGCTGGGGGTAGATTTATTGTTTAGGTTAGTGCAGTGGTGTTTGGGTAGTGTAGCGGGTAATGATGGGGTAGATTTAGGGTTTAGGGTAGTGCAGTGGTGTTTGGGTAGTGTAGGGGGTCGTGCTGGTGGTAGATTTAGGGTTTAGGGTAGTGCAGTGGTGTTTGGGTAGTGTAGTGGGTCGTGATGGGGTTGATTTAGTGTTTAGGGTAGTGCAGTGATGTTTGGGTAGTGTAGGGGGTCGTGATGGGGTAGATTTAGGGTTTAGGGTAGTGCAGTGGTGTTTGGGTAGTGTAGGGGGAAGTGCTGGGGGTAGATTTATTGTTTAGGTTAGTGCAGTGGTGTTTGGGTAGTGTAGCGGGTAATGATGGGGTAGATTTAGGGTTTAGGGTAGTGCAGTGGTGTTTGGGTAGTGTAGGGGGTCGTGCTGGGGGTAGATTTATTGTTTAGGTTAGTGCAGTGGTGTTTGGGTAGTGTAGCGGGTAATGATGGGGTAGATTTAGGGTTTAGGGTAGTGCAGTGGTGTTTGGGTAGTGTAGGGGGTCGTGCTGGTGGTAGATTTAGGGTTTAGGGTAGTGCAGTGGTGTTTGGGTAGTGTAGTGGGTCGTGATGGGGTTGATTTAGGGTTTACGGTAGTGTACTGGTGTTTGGGTACTGTCGGGGGTCATACGGGGGTTGTGTTTTAGGGTTTAGGGTAGTGCAGTGGTGTTGGTGTAGTGTAGGGGGTCGTGCTGGGGGTAGTATTTTAGGGTTTAGGGTAGTGCAGTGGTGTTTGGGTAGTACAGGGGTCGTGCTGAGGGTAGATTTAGGGTTTAGGGTAGTGCAGTGGTGTTTGGGTAGTGTGGGGGTCGTGCTGGGGGTAGATTAGGGTTTAGGGTAGTGCAGTGGTGTTTGCTTAGTGTAGGGAGTTGTGCTGGGGTAGTGTTTTAGGGTTTAGGCTAGTGCAATGGTGTTTGGATGGTATAGGGGTACTGCTGGGGGTAGTGATTTAGGGTTTAGGGTAGTGCGGTGGTGTTTGGGTAGTGTAGGGGGTACCTCTTGGGGTAGTGTTTTAGGGTTTAGGGTAGTGCAGTGGTGTTTGGGTAGTGTAGGGGGTCATGTTGGGGGTAGTGTTTTAGGGTTTAGGGTAGTGCAGTGGTGTTTGTGAAGTGTAGGGGGTCGTGTTTTAGGGTTTAGGGTAGTGCCGTGGTATTTGTGTAGTGAAAGGGGTTGTGCTGGGGGTACTGTTTTAGGGTTTAGGGTACTGCAGTGGTGTTCGGGCACTGTAGGGGGTCGTGCTGGGGGTGGTGTTTCAGGGTTTAGGGCAGTGCAGTGCTGTTCGGACAGTGTAGGGGTCGTGCTGGGGTGGTGTTTCAGGGTTTAGGGCAGGGCAGTGGTGTTCGGGCAGTGTAGGGGGTCTTGCTGAGGGTGGTGTTTCAGGGTTTAGGGCAGTGCAGTGGTGTTCGGGCAGTGTAGGGTGTCGTGCGGGTCTGGTGTTTCAGGGTTTAGGCCAATGCAGTGGTGTTCGGGCAGCGTAGGGGGTGATGCTGGGGTAGTGTTGTAGGGTTTAGGGCAGTGCAGTGATGTTTGTGTAGTGTAGGGGGTCGTGCTGGGGGTGGTGTTTTAGGGTTTAGGTCAGTGCAGTGGTGTTTGGGTAGTGTAAGGGGTCCTGCTGGGGGCAGTGTTTTAGGGTTTACGGTAGTGCACTGGTATTTGGGTACTGTAGCGGATAATGTGGTGGTAGTGTTTTAGGTTTTAGGGTAGTGCAGTGGTGTTGGTGTAGTGTAGGGGGTCGTGCTGGGGGTAGTATTTTAGGGTTTAGGGTAGTGCAGTGGTGTTTGGGTAGTGTTGGGGGTCGAGCTGGTGGTAGATTTAGGGTTTATGGTAGTGCAGTGGTGTTTGGGTAGTGTAGTGGGTCATGATGGGGTTGATTTAGGGTTTACGGTAGTTCACTGGTGTTTGGGTACTGTAGGGGGTCATGCGGGGGTTGTGTTTTAGGGTTTAGGGTAGTGCAGTGGTGTTTGGGCAGTGTAGGGGGTCATGCTGGGGGAAGATTTAGGGTTTAGGGTAGTGCAGTGGTGTTTGGGTAGTGCAGGGGGTCGTGCTGAGGGTAGATTTAGGGTTTAGGGTAGCGCAGTGATGTTTGGGTAGTGTAGGGGGTCATTCTGGGGGTAGATTTAGGGTTTAGGGTAGTGCAGTGGTGTTTGTCTAGTGTAGGAGTCATGCTGGGGGAGTGTTTTAGGGTTTAGGGTAGTGCAGCAGGCTTTGGGTAGTGTATGGGATCGTGCTGGGGTAGTGTTTTAGGGTTTAAGGTAGTGCAGTGGTGTTTGGGTAGTGTAGCGGGTCGTGATGGGGTAGATTTAGGGTTTAGGGTAGTGCAGTGGTGTTTGGATAGTGTAGGGAGTCGTGCTGGGGGAGTGTTTTAGGGTTTAGGGTAGTGCAGCAGGGTTTGGGTAGTGTAGGGGATCGTGCCGGGGTAGTGGTTTAGGGTTCAGGTCAGTGCAGTGGTGTATAGGTAGTGTAGGGGGTACTGCTGGGGGTAGTGTTTTATGGTTTAGGGTAGTGCAATGGTGTTTGGATGGTATAGGGGTACTGCTGGGGGTAGTTATTTAGGGTTTAGGGTAGTGCGGTGGTGTTTGGGTAGTGTAGGGGGTACCTCTTGGGGTAGTGTTTTATGGTTTAGGGTAGTGCAGTGGTGTTTGGGTAGTGTAGGGGGTCATGTTGGGGGTAGTGTTTAAGGGTTTAGGGTAGTGCAGTGGTGTTTGTGAAGTGTAGGGGGTCGTGTTTTAGGGTTTAGGGTAGTGCCGTGGTATTTGTGTAGTGAAAGGGGTCGTGCTGGGGGTAGTGCTTTAGGGTTTAGGGTACTGCAGTGGTGTTTGTGTAGTGTAGGGGGTAGTGCTTTAGGGTTTAGAGTAGTGCAGTGGTGTTCGGGCTCTGTAGGGGTCGTGCTGGGGGTGGTGCTTCAGGGTTTAGGGCAGTGCAGTGCTGTTCGGGCAGTGTAGGGGTCGTGCTGGGGTGGTGCTTCAGGGTTTAGGGCAGGGCAGTGGTGTTCGGGCAGTGTAGGGGGTCTTGCTGAGGGTGGTGTTTCAGGGTTTAGGGCAGTGCAGTGGTGTTCGGGCAGTGTAGGGTGTCGTGCGGGTCTGGTGTTTCAGGGTTTAGGCCAATGCAGTGGTGTTCGGGCAGCGTAGGGGGTGATGCTGGGGTAGTGTTGTAGGGTTTAGGGCAGTGCAGTGATGTTTGTGTAGTGTAGAGGGTCGTGCTGGGGGTGGTGTTTTAGGGTTTAGGTCAGTGCAGTGGTGTTTGGGTAGTGTAGGGGGTCCTGCTGGGGGCAGTGTTTTAGGGTTTACGGTAGTGCACTGGTAGTTGGGTACTGTAGGGGATAATGAGGTGGTAGTGTTTTAAGGTTTAGGGTAGTGCAGTGGTGTTGGTGTAGTGTAGGGGGTCGTGCTGGGGGTAGTGTTTTAGGGTTTAGGGTAGTGCAGTGGTGTTTGGGTAGTGTTGGGGGTCGTGCTGGTGGTAGATTTAGGGTTTATGGTAGTGCAGTGGTGTTTGGGTAGTGTAGTGGGTCATGATGGGGTTGATTTAGGGTTTACGGTAGTGCACTGGTGTTTGGGTACTGTAGGGGGTCATGCGGTGGTTGTGTTTTAGGGTTTAGGGTAGTGCAGTGGTGTTTGGGCAGTGTAGGGGGTCATGCTGGGGGAAGATTTAGGGTTTAGGGTAGTGCAGTGGTGTTTGGGTAGTGTAGGGAGTCGTGCTGGGGGAGTTTTCTAGGGTTTAGGCTAGTGCAGCAGGGTTTGGGTAGTGTAGGGGATCGTGCCTGGGTAGTGATTTAGGGTTTAGGGTAGTGCATTGATGTTTGGGTAGTGTAGGGGGTCGTGATGGGGTAGATTTAGGGTTTAGGGTAGTGCAGTGGTGTTTGGGTAGTGTAGGGGGTCGTGCTGGGGGTAGATTTATTGTTTAGGTTAGTGCAATGGTGTTTGGGTAGTGTAGGGAATCGTGCCTGGGTAGTGATTTAGGGTTTAGGGTAGTGCATTGATGTTTGGGTAGTGTAGGGGGTCGTGATGGGGTAGATTTAGGGTTTAGGGTAGTGCAGTGGTGTTTGGGTAGTGTAGGGGGTCGTGCTGGGGGTAGATTTATTGTTTAGGTTAGTGCAATGGTGTTTGGGTAGTGTAGCGGGTAATGATGGGGTAGATTTAGGGTTTAGGGTAGTGCAGTGGTGTTTGGGTAGTGTAGTGGGTCGTGATGGGGTTGATTTAGGGTTTACGGTAGTGCACTGGTGTTTGGGTACTGTAGGGGGTCATGCGGGGGTTGTGTTTTAGGGTTTAGGGTAGTGCAGTGGTGTTGGTGTAGTGTAGGGGGTCGTGCTGGGGGTAGTATTTTAGGGTTTAGGGTAGTGCAGTGGTGTTTGGGTAGTACAGGGGTCGTGCTGAGGATAGATTTAGGGTTTAGGGTAGTGCAGTGGTGTTTGGGTAGTGTGGGGATTGTGCTGGGGGTAGATTAGGGTTTAGGGTAGTGCAGTGGTGTTTGCTTAGTGTAGGGAGTCGTGCCTGGGTAGGGTTTTAGGGTTTAGGGTAGTGCAATGGTGTTTGGATGGTATAGGTGTACTGCTGGGGGTAGTGATTTAGGGTTTAGGGTAGTGCGGTGGTGTTTGGGTAGTGTAGGGGGTACCTCTTGGGGTAGTGTTTTAGGGTTTAGGGTAGTGCAGTGGTGTTTGGGTAGTGTAGGGGGTCATGTTGGGGGCAGTGTTTTAGGGTTTACGGTAGTGCAATGGTGTTTGTATAGTATAGGGGTACTGCTGGGGGTAGGTATTTAGGGTTTAGGGTAGTGCGGTGGTGTTTGGGTAGTGTAGGGGGTACCTCTTGGGGTAGTGTTTTACGGTTTAGGGTAGTGCAGTGGTGTTTGGGTAGTGTAGGGGGTCATGTTGGGGGTAGTGTTTTAGGGTTTAGGGTAGTGCAGTGGTGTTTGTGAAGTGTAGGGGGTCGTGTTTTAGGGTTTAGGGTAGTGCCGTGGTATTTGTGTAGTGAAAGGGGTCGTGCTGGGGGTAGTGCTTTAGGGTTTAGGGTACTGCAGTGGTGTTTGTGTAGTGTAGGGGGTCGTGTTTTAGGGTTTAGAGTACTGCAGTGGTGTTCGGGCTCTGTAGGGGTCGTGCTGGGGGTGGTGCTTCAGGGTTTAGGGCAGTGCAGTGCTGTTCGGGCAGTGTAGGGGTCATGCTGGGGTGGTGCTTCAGGGTTTAGGGCAGGGCAGTGGTGTTCGGGCAGTGTAGGGGATCTTGCTGAGGGTGGTGTTTCAGGGTTTAGGGCAGTGCAGTGGTGTTTGGGCAGTGTAGGGTGTCGTGCGGGTCTGGTGTTTCAGGGTTTAGGTCAATGCAGTGGTGTTCGGGCAGCGTAGGGGGTGATGCTGGGGTAGTGTTGTAGGGTTTAGGGCAGTGCAGTGATGTTTGTGTAGTGTAGAGGGTCGTGCTGGGGGTGGTGTTTTAGGGTTTAGGTCAGTGCAGTGGTGTTTGGGTAGTGTAGGGGGTCCTGCTGGGGGCAGTGTTTTAGGGTTTACGGTAGTGCACTGGTATTTGGGTACTGTCGGGGATAATGAGGTGGTAGTGTTTTAAGGTTTAGGGTAGTGCAGTGGTGTTGGTGTAGTGTAGGGGGCCGTGCTGGGGGTAGTGTTTTAGGGTTTAGGGTAGTGCAGTGGTGTTTGGGTAGTGTAGTGGGTCGTGCTGGTGGTAGATTTAGGGTTTATGGTAGTGCAGTGGTGTTTGGGTAGTGTAGTTGGTCATGATGGGGTTGATTTAGGGTTTACGGTAGTGCACTGGTGTTTGGGTACTGTAGGGGGTCATGCGGGGGTTGTGTTTTAGGGTTTAGGGTAGTGCAGTGGTGTTTGGGCAGTGTAGGGGGTCATGCTGGGGGAGGATTTAGGGTTTAGGGTAGTGCAGTGGTGTTTGGGCAGTGTAGGGGGTCATGCTGGGGGAGGATTTAGGGTTTAGGGTAGTGCAGTGGTGTTTGGGCAGTGTAGGGGGTCATGCTGGGGGAAGATTTAGGGTTTAGGGTAGTGCAGTGGTGTTTGGGTAGTGTAGGGAGTCGTGCTGGGGGAGTTTTCTAGGGTTTAGGCTAGTGCAGCAGGGTTTGGGTAGTGTAGGGGATCGTGCCGGGGTAGTGATTTAGGGTTTAGGGTAGTGCAGTGATGTTTGGGTAGTGTAGGGGGTCGTGATGGGGTAGATTTAGGGTTTAGGGTAGTGCAGTGGTGTTTGGGTAGTGTAGGGGGTCGTGCTGGGGGTAGATTTATTGTTTAGGTTAGTGCAGTGGTGTTTGGGTAGTGTAGCGGGTAATGATGGGGTAGATTTAGGGTTTAGGGTAGTGCAGTGGTGTTTGGGTAGTGTAGGGGGTCGTGCTGGTGGTAGATTTAGGGTTTAGGGTAGTGCAGTGGTGTTTGGGTAGTGTAGTGGGTCGTGATGGGGTTGATTTAGGGTTTAGGGTAGTGCAGTGATGTTTGGGTAGTGTAGGGGGTCGTGATGGGGTAGATTTAGGGTTTAGGGTAGTGCAGTGGTGTTTGGGTAGTGTAGGGGGTCGTGCTGTGGGTAGATTTATTGTTTAGGTTAGTGCAGTGGTGTTTGGGTAGTGTAGCGGGTAATGATGGGGTAGATTTAGGGTTTAGGGTAGTGCAGTGGTGTTTGGGTAGTGTAGGGGGTCGTGCTGGTGGTAGATTTAGGGTTTAGGGTAGTGCAGTGGTGTTTGGGTAGTGTAGTGGGTCGTGATGGGGTTGATTTAGGGTTTACGGTAGTGCACTCGTGTTTGGGTACTGTAGGGGGTCATGCGGGGGTTGTGTTTTAGGGTTTAGGGTAGTGCAGTGGTGTTGGTGTAGTGTAGGGGGTCGTGCTGGGGGTAGTATTTTAGGGTTTAGGGTAGTGCAGTGGTGTTTGGGTAGTACAGGGGTCGTGCTGAGGGTAGATTTAGGGTTTAGGGTAGTGCAGTGGTGTTTGGGTAGTGTGGGGGTCGTGCTGGGGGTAGATTAGGGTTTAGGGTAGTGCAGTGGTGTTTGCTTAGTGTAGGGAGTTGTGCTGGGGTAGTGTTTTAGGGTTTAGGCTAGTGGAATGGTGTTTGGATGGTATAGGGGTACTGCTGGGGGTAGTGATTTAGGGTTTAGGGTAGTGCGGTGGTGTTTGGGTAGTGTAGGGGGTACCTCTTGGGGTAGTGTTTTAGGGTTTAGGGTAGTGCAGTGGTGTTTGGGTAGTGTAGGGGGTCATGTTGGGGGTAGTGTTTTAGGGTTTAGGGTAGTGCAGTGGTGTTTGTGAAGTGTAGGGGGTCGTGTTTTAGGGTTTAGGGTAGTGCCGTGGTATTTGTGTAGTGAAAGGGGTTGTGCTGGGGGTACTGTTTTAGGGTTTAGGGTACTGCAGTGGTGTTTGTGTAGTGTAGGGGGTCGTGTTATAGGGTTTAGAGTAGTGCAGTGGTGTTCGGGCACTGTAGGGGGTCGTGCTGGGGGTGGTGTTTCAGGGTTTAGGGCAGTGCAGTGCTGTTCGGACAGTGTAGGGGTCGTGCTGGGGTGGTGTTTCAGGGTTTAGGGCAGGGCAGTGGTGTTCGGGCAGTGTAGGGGGTCTTGCTGAGGGTGGTGTTTCAGGGTTTAGGGCAGTGCAGTGGTGTTCGGGCAGTGTAGGGTGTCGTGCGGGTCTGGTGTTTCAGGGTTTAGGCCAATGCAGTGGTGTTCGGGCAGCGTAGGGAGTGATGCTGGGGTAGTGTTGTAGGGTTTAGGGCAGTGCAGTGATGTTTGTGTAGTGTAGGGGGTCGTGCTGGGGGTGGTGTTTTAGGGTTTAGGTCAGTGCAGTGGTGTTTGGGTAGTGTAAGGGGTCCTGCTGGGGGCAGTGTTTTAGGGTTTACGGTAGTGCACTGGTATTTGGGTACTGTAGCGGATAATGTGGTGGTAGTGTTTTAGGTTTTAGGGTAGTGCAGTGGTGTTGGTGTAGTGTAGGGGGTCGTGCTGGGGGTAGTATTTTAGGGTTTAGGGTAGTGCAGTGGTGTTTGGGTAGTGTTGGGGGTCGAGCTGGTGGTAGATTTAGGGTTTATGGTAGTGCAGTGGTGTTTGGGTAGTGTAGTGGGTCATGATGGGGTTGATTTAGGGTTTACGGTAGTTCACTGGTGTTTGGGTACTGTAGGGGGTCATGCGGGGGTTGTGTTTTAGGGTTTAGGGTAGTGCAGTGGTGTTTGGGCAGTGTAGGGGGTCATGCTGGGGGAAGATTTAGGGTTTAGGGTAGTGCAGTGGTGTTTGGGTAGTGCAGGGGGTCGTGCTGAGGGTAGATTTAGGGTTTAGAGTAGCGCAGTGATGTTTGGGTAGTGTAGGGGGTCATTCTGGGGGTAGATTTAGGGTTTAGGGTAGTGCAGTGGTGTTTGGCTAGTGTAGGAGTCATGCTGGGGGAGTGTTTTAGGGTTTAGGGTAGTGCAGCAGGCTTTGGGTAGTGTATGGGATCGTGCTGGGGTAGTGTTTTAGGGTTTAAGGTAGTGCAGTGGTGTTTGGGTAGTGTAGCGGGTCGTGATGGGGTAGATTTAGGGTTTAGGGTAGTGCAGTGGTGTTTGGATAGTGTAGGGAGTCGTGCTGGGGGAGTGTTTTAGGGTTTAGGGTAGTGCAGCAGGGTTTGGGTAGTGTAGGGGATCGTGCCGGGGTAGTGGTTTAGGGTTCAGGTCAGTGCAGTGGTGTATAGGTAGTGTAGGGGGTACTGCTGGGGGTAGTGTTTTATGGTTTAGGGTAGTGCAATGGTGTTTGGATGGTATAGGGGTACTGCTGGAGGTAGTTATTTAGGGTTTAGGGTAGTGCGGTGGTGTTTGGGTAGTGTAGGGGGTACCTCTTGGGGTAGTGTTTTATGGTTTAGGGTAGTGCAGTGGTGTTTGGGTAGTGTAGGGGGTCATGTTGGGGGTAGTGTTTTAGGGTTTAGGGTAGTGCAGTGGTGTTTGTGATTTGTAGGGGGTCGTGTTTTAGGGTTTAGGGTAGTGCCGTAGTATTTGTGTAGTGAAAGGAGTCGTGCTGGGGTAGTGCTTTAGGGTTTAGTGTACTGCAGTGGTGTTTGTGTAGTGTAGGGGGTCGTGTTTTAGGGTTTAGAGTAGTGCAGTGGTGTTCGGGCACTGTAGGGGTCGTGCTGGGGGTGGTGTTTCAGGGTTTAGGGCAGGGCAGTGGTGTTCGGGCAGTGTAGGGGGTCTTGCTGAGGGTGGTGTTTCAGGGTTTAGGGCAGTGCAGTGGTGTTCGGGCAGTGTAGGGTGTCGTGCGGGTCTGGTGTTTCAGGGTTTAGGCCAATGCAGTGGTGTTCGGGCATCGTAGGGGGTGTTGCTGGGGTAGTGTTGTAGGGTTTAGGGCAGTGCAGTGATCTTTGTGTAGTGTAGGGGGTTGTGCTGGGGGTGGTGTTTTAGGGTTTAGGTCAGTGCAGTGGTGTTTGGGTAGTGTAGGGGGTCCTGCTGGGGGCAGTGTTTTAGGGTTTACGGCAGTGCACTGGTATTTGGGTACTGTAGGGGATAATGTGGTGGTAGTATTTTAAGGTTTAGGGTAGTGCAGTGGTGTTGGTGTAGTGTAGGGGGTCGTGCTGGGGGTAGTGTTTTAGGGTTTAGGGTAGTGCAGTGGTGTTTGGGTAGTGTTGGGGGTCGTGCTGGTGGTAGATTTAGGGTTTATGGTAGTGCAGTGGTGTTTGGGTAGTGTAGTGGGTCATGATGGGGTTGATTTAGGGCTTACGGTAGTGCACTGGTGTTAGGGTACTGTAGGGGGTCATGCGGGGGTTGTGTTTTAGGGTTTAGGGTAGTGCAGTGGTGTTTGGGCAGTGTAGGGGGTCATGCTGGGGGAGGATTTAGGGTTTAGGGTAGTGCAGTGGTGTTTGGGCAGTGTAGGGGGTCATGCTGGGGGAGGATTTAGGGTTTAGGGTAGTGCAGTGGTGTTTGGGCAGTGTAGGGGGTCATGCTGGGGGAAGATTTAGGGTTTAGGGTAGTGCAGTGGTGTTTGGGTAGTGTAGGGAGTCGTGCTGGGGGAGTTTTCTAGGGTTTAGGCTAGTGCAGCAGGGTTTGGGTAGTGTAGGGGATCGTGCCGGGGTAGTGATTTAGGGTTTAGGGTAGTGCAGTGATGTTTGGGTAGTGTAGGGGGTCGTGATGGGGTAGATTTAGGGTTTAGGGTAGTGCAGTGGTGTTTGGGTAGTGTAGGGGGTCGTGCTGGGGGTAGATTTATTGTTTAGGTTAGTGCAGTGGTGTTTGGGTAGTGTAGCGGGTAATGATGGGGTAGATTTAGGGTTTAGGGTAGTGCAGTGGTGTTTGGGTAGTGTAGGGGGTCGTGCTGGTGGTAGATTTAGGGTTTAGGGTAGTGCAGTGGTGTTTGGGTAGTGTAGTGGGTCGTGATGGGTTGATTTAGGGTTTAGGGTAGTGCAGTGATGTTTGGGTAGTGTAGGGGGTCGTGATGGGGTAGATTTAGGGTTTAGGGTAGTGCAGTGGTGTTTGGGTAGTGTAGGGGGTCGTGCTGTGGGTAGATTTATTGTTTAGGTTAGTGCAGTGGTGTTTGGGTAGTGTAGCGGGTAATGATGGGGTAGATTTAGGGTTTAGGGTAGTGCAGTGGTGTTTGGGTAGTGTAGGGGGTCGTGCTGGTGGTAGATTTAGGGTTTAGGGTAGTGCAGTGGTGTTTGGGTAGTGTAGTGGGTCGTGATGGGGTTGATTTAGGGTTTACGGTAGTGCACTGGTGTTTGGGTACTGTAGGGGGTCATGCGGGGGTTGTGTTTTAGGGTTTAGGGTAGTGCAGTGGTGTTGGTGTAGTGTAGGGGGTCGTGCTGGGGGTAGTATTTTAGGGTTTAGGGTAGTGCAGTGGTGTTTGGGTAGTACAGGGGTCGTGCTGAGGGTAGATTTAGGGTTTAGGGTAGTGCAGTGGTGTTTGGGTAGTGTGGGGGTCGTGCTGGGGGTAGATTAGGGTTTAGGGTAGTGCAGTGGTGTTTGCTTAGTGTAGGGAGTTGTGCTGGGGTAGTGTTTTAGGGTTTAGGCTAGTGCCATGGTGTTTGGATGGTATAGGGGTACTGCTGGGGGTAGTGATTTAGGGTTTAGGGTAGTGCGGTGGTGTTTGGGTAGTGTAGGGGGTACCTCTTGGGGTAGTGTTTTAGGGTTTAGGGTAGTGCAGTGGTGTTTGGGTAGTGTAGGGGGTCATGTTGGGGGTAGTGTTTTAGGGTTTAGGGTAGTGCAGTGGTGTTTGTGAAGTGTAGGGGGTCGTGTTTTAGGGTTTAGGGTAGTGCCGTGGTATTTGTGTAGTGAAAGGGGTTGTGCTGGGGGTACTGTTTTAGGGTTTAGGGTACTGCAGTGGTGTTTGTGTAGTGTAGGGGGTCGTGTTATAGGGTTTAGAGTAGTGCAGTGGTGTTCGGGCACTGTAGGGGGTCGTGCTGGGGGTGGTGTTTCAGGGTTTAGGGCAGTGCAGTGCTGTTCGGACAGTGTAGGGGTCGTGCTGGGGTGGTGTTTCAGGGTTTAGGGCAGGGCAGTGGTGTTCGGGCAGTGTAGGGGGTCTTGCTGAGGGTGGTGTTTCAGGGTTTAGGGCAGTGCAGTGGTGTTCGGGCAGTGTAGGGTGTCGTGCGGGTCTGGTGTTTCAGGGTTTAGGCCAATGCAGTGGTGTTCGGGCAGCGTAGGGAGTGATGCTGGGGTAGTGTTGTAGGGTTTAGGGCAGTGCAGTGATGTTTGTGTAGTGTAGGGGGTCGTGCTGGGGGTGGTGTTTTAGGGTTTAGGTCAGTGCAGTGGTGTTTGGGTAGTGTAAGGGGTCCTGCTGGGGGCAGTGTTTTAGGGTTTACGGTAGTGCACTGGTATTTGGGTACTGTAGCGGATAATGTGGTGGTAGTGTTTTAGGTTTTAGGGTAGTGCAGTGGTGTTGGTGTAGTGTAGGGGGTCGTGCTGGGGGTAGTATTTTAGGGTTTAGGGTAGTGCAGTGGTGTTTGGGTAGTGTTGGGGGTCGAGCTGGTGGTAGATTTAGGGTTTATGGTAGTGCAGTGGTGTTTGGGTAGTGTAGTGGGTCATGATGGGGTTGATTTAGGGTTTACGGTAGTTCACTGGTGTTTGGGTACTGTAGGGGGTCATGCGGGGGTTGTGTTTTAGGGTTTAGGGTAGTGCAGTGGTGTTTGGGCAGTGTAGGGGGTCATGCTGGGGGAAGATTTAGGGTTTAGGGTAGTGCAGTGGTGTTTGGGTAGTGCAGGGGGTCGTGCTGAGGGTAGATTTAGGGTTTAGAGTAGCGCAGTGATGTTTGGGTAGTGTAGGGGGTCATTCTGGGGGTAGATTTAGGGTTTAGGGTAGTGCAGTGGTGTTTGGCTAGTGTAGGAGTCATGCTGGGGGAGTGTTTTAGGGTTTAGGGTAGTGCAGCAGGCTTTGGGTAGTGTATGGGATCGTGCTGGGGTAGTGTTTTAGGGTTTAAGGTAGTGCAGTGGTGTTTGGGTAGTGTAGCGGGTCGTGATGGGGTAGATTTTGGGTTTAGGGTAGTGCAGTGGTGTTTGGATAGTGTAGGGAGTCGTGCTGGGGGAGTGTTTTAGGGTTTAGGGTAGTGCAGCAGGGTTTGGGTAGTGTAGGGGATCGTGCCGGGGTAGTGGTTTAGGGTTCAGGTCAGTGCAGTGGTGTATAGGTAGTGTAGGGGGTACTGCTGGGGGTAGTGTTTTATGGTTTAGGGTAGTGCAATGGTGTTTGGATGGTATAGGGGTACTGCTGGAGGTAGTTATTTAGGGTTTAGGGTAGTGCGGTGGTGTTTGGGTAGTGTAGGGGGTACCTCTTGGGGTAGTGTTTTATGGTTTAGGGTAGTGCAGTGGTGTTTGGGTAGTGTAGGGGGTCATGTTGGGGGTAGTGTTTTAGGGTTTAGGGTAGTGCAGTGGTGTTTGTGATTTGTAGGGGGTCGTGTTTTAGGGTTTAGGGTAGTGCCGTAGTATTTGTGTAGTGAAAGGAGTCGTGCTGGGGTAGTGCTTTAGGGTTTAGGGTACTGCAGTGATGTTTGTGTAGTGTAGGGGGTCGTGTTTTAGGGTTTAGAGTAGTGCAGTGGTGTTCGGGCACTGTAGGGGTCGTGCTGGGGGTGGTGTTTCAGGGTTTAGGGCAGGGCAGTGGTGTTCGGGCAGTGTAGGGGGTCTTGCTGAGGGTGGTGTTTCAGGGTTTAGGGCAGTGCAGTGGTGTTCGGGCAGTGTAGGGTGTCGTGCGGGTCTGGTGTTTCAGGGTTTAGGCCAATGCAGTGGTGTTCGGGCATCGTAGGGGGTGTTGCTGGGGTAGTGTTGTAGGGTTTAGGGCAGTGCAGTGATCTTTGTGTAGTGTAGGGGGTTGTGCTGGGGGTGGTGTTTTAGGGTTTAGGTCAGTGCAGTGGTGTTTGGGTAGTGTAGGGGGTCCTGCTGGGGGCAGTGTTTTAGGGTTTACGGCAGTGCACTGGTATTTGGGTACTGTAGGGGATAATGTGGTGGTAGTATTTTAAGGTTTAGGGTAGTGCAGTGGTGTTGGTGTAGTGTAGGGGGTCGTGCTGGGGGTAGTGTTTTAGGGTTTAGGGTAGTGCAGTGGTGTTTGGGTAGTGTTGGGGGTCGTGCTGGTGGTAGATTTAGGGTTTATGGTAGTGCAGTGGTGTTTGGGTAGTGTAGTGGGTCATGATGGGGTTGATTTAGGGCTTACGGTAGTGCACTGGTGTTAGGGTACTGTAGGGGGTCATGCGGGGGTTGTGTTTTAGGGTTTAGGGTAGTGCAGTGGTGTTTGGGTAGTGTAGGGAGTCGTGCTGGGGGAGTTTTCTAGGGTTTAGGGTAGTGCAGCAAGGTTTGGGTAGTGTAGGGGATCGTGCCGGGGTAGTGATTTAGGGTTTAGGGTAGTGCAGTGATGTTTGGGTAGTGTAGGGGATCGTAATTGGGTCGATTTAGGGATTAGGGTAGTGCAGTGGTGTTTGGGTAGTGTAGGGGGTCGTGCTGGGGGTAGATTTATTGTTTAGGGTAGTGCAGTGGTGTTTGGGTAGTGTAGCGGGTCATGATGGGGTAGATTTAGGGTTTAGGGTAGTGCAGTGGTGTTTGGGTAGTGTAGGGGGTCGTGCTGGTGGTAGATTTAGGGTTTAGGGTAGTGCAGTGGTGTTTGGGTAGTGTAGTGGGTCGTGATGGGGTTGATTTAGGGTTTACGGTAGTGCACTGGTGTTTGGGTACTGTAGGGGGTCATGCAGGGGTTGTGTTTTATGGTTTAGGGTAGTGCAGTGGTGTTGGTGTAGTGTAGGGGGTCGTGCTGGGGGTAGTATTTTAAGGTTTAGGGTAGTGCAGTGGTGTTTGGGTAGTACAGGGGTCGTGCTGAGGGTAGATTTAGGGTTTAGGGTAGTGCAGTTGTGTTTGGGTAGTGTGGGGGTCGTGCTGGGGGTAGATTAGGGTTTAGGGTAGTGCAGTGGTGTTTGCTTAGTGTAGGGAGTCGTGCTGGGGTAGTGTTTTAGGGTTTAGGGTAGTGCAATGGTGTTTGGATGGTATAGAGGTACTGCTGGGGGTAGTGATTTAGGGTTTAGGGTAGTGCGGTGGTGTTTGGGTAGTGTAGGGGGTACCTCTTGGGGTAGTGTTTTAGGGTTTAGGGTAGTGCAGTGGTGTTTGGGTAGTGTAGAGGGTCATGTTGGGGGTAATGTTTTAGGGTTTAGGGTAGTGCAGTGGTGTTTGTGAAGTGTAGGGGGTCGTGTTTTAGGGTTTAGGGTAGTGCCGTGGTATTTGTGTAGTGAAAGGGATCGTGCTGGGGGTACTGTTTTAGGGTTTAGGGTACTGCAGTGGTGTTTGTGTAGTGTAGGGGGTCGTGTTATAGGGTTTAGAGTAGTGCAGTGGTGTTCGGGCACTGTAGGGGGTCATGCTGGGGGTGGTGTTTCAAGGTTTAGGGCAGTGCAGTGCTGATCGGGCAGTGTAGGGGTCGTGCTGGGGTGGTGTTTCAGGGTTTAGGGCAGGGCAGTGGTGTTCGGGCAGTGTAGGGGGTCTTGCTGAGGGTGGTGTTTCAGGGTTTAGGGCAGTGCAGTTGTGTTCGGGCAGTGTAGGGTGTCGTGCGGGTTTAGTGTTTCAGGGTTTAGGCCAATGCAGTGGTGTTCGGGCAGCGTAGGGGGTGATGCTGGGGTAGTGTTGTAGGGTTTAGGGCAGTGCAGTGATGTTTGTGTAGTGTAGGGGGTCGTGCTGGGTGTGGTGTTTTAGGGTTTAGGTCAGTGCGGTGGTGTTTGGGTAGTGTAGGGGGTCCTGCTGGGGGCAGTGTTTTAGGGTTTACGGTAGTGCACTGGTATTTGGGTACTGTAGCGGATAATGCGGTGGTAGTGTTTTAGGGTTTAGGGTAGTGCAGTGGTGTTGGTGTAGTGTAGGGGGTCGTGCTGGGGGTAGTGTTTTAGGGTTTAGGGTAGTGCAGTGGTGTTTGGGTAGTGTTGGGGGTCGTGCTGGTGGTAGATTTAGGGTTTATGGTAGTGCAGTGGTGTTTGGGTAGTGTAGTGGGTCATGATGGGGTTGATTTAGGGCTTACGGTAGTGCACTGGTGTTAGGGTACTGTAGGGGGTCATGCGGGGGTTGTGTTTTAGGGTTTAGGGTAGTGCAGTGGTGTTTGGGCAGTGTAGGGGGTCATGCTGGGGGAAGATTTAGGGTTTAGGGTAGTGCAGTGGTGTTTGGGTAGTGTAGGGAGTCGTGCTGGGGGAGTTTTCTAGGGTTTAGGGTAGTGCAGCAGGGTTTGGGTAGTGTAGGGGATCGTGCTGGGGTAGTGATTTAGGGTTTAGGGTAGTGCAGTGATGTTTGGGTAGTGTAGGGTGTTGTAATTGGGTCGATTTAGGGATTAGGGTAGTGCAGTGGTGTTTGGGTAGTGTAGGGGGTCGTGCTGGGGGTAGATTTATTGTTTAGGGTAGTGCAGTGGTGTTTGGGTAGTGTAGCGGGTCATGATGGAGTAGATTTAGGGTTTAGGGTTGTGCAGTGGTGTTTGGGTAGTGTAGGGGGTCGTGCTGGGGGTAGTATTTTAGGGTTTAGGGTAGTGCAGTGGTGTTTGGGTAGTACAGGGGTCGTGCTGAGGGTAGATTTAGGGTTTAGGGTAGTGCAGTGGTGTTTGGGTAGTGTGGGGGTCGTGCTGGGGGTAGATTAGGGTTTAGGGTAGTGCAGTGGTGTTTGCTTAGTGTAGGGAGTCGTGCTGGGGTAGTGTTTTAGGGTTTAGGGTAGTGCAATGGTGTTTGGATGGTTTAGAGGTACTGCTGGGGGTAGTGATTTAGGGTTTAGGGTAGTGCGGTGGTGTTTGGGTAGTGTAGGGGGTACCTCTTGGGGTAGTGTTTTAGGGTTTAGGGTAGTGCAGTGGTGTTTGGGTAGTGTAGGGGGTCATGTTGGGGGTAGTGTTTTAGGGTTTAGGGTAGTGCAGTGGTGTTTGTGAAGTGTAGGGGGTCGTGTTTTAGGGTTTAGGGTAGTGCCGTGGTATTTGTGTAGTGAAAGGGATCGTGCTGGGGGTACTGTTTTAGGGTTTAGGGTATTGCAGTGGTGTTTGTGTAGTGTAGGGGGTCGTGTTATAGGGTTTAGAGTAGTGCAGTGGTGTTCGGGCACTGTAGGGGGTCGTGCTGGGGGTGGTGTTTCAAGGTTTAGGGCAGTGCAGTGCTGATCGGGCAGTGTAGGGGTCGTGCTGGGGTGGTGTTTCAGGGTTTAGGGCAGGGCAGTGGTGTTCGGGCAGTGTAGGGGGTCTTGCTGAGGGTGGTGTGTCAGGGTTTAGGGCAGTGCAGTTGTGTTCGGGCAGTGTAGGGTGTCGTGCGGGTTTGGTGTTTCAGGGTTTAGGCCAATGCAGTGGTTTTCGGGCAGCGTAGGGGGTGATGCTGGGGTAGTGTTGTAGGGTTTAGGGCAGTGCAGTGATGTTTGTGTAGTGTAGGGGGTCGTGCTGGGGGTGGTGTTTTAGGGTTTAGGTCAGTGCAGTGGTGTTTGGGTAGTGTAGGGGGTCCTGCTGGGGGCAGTGTTTTAGGGTTTACGGTAGTGCACTGGTATTTGGGTACTGTAGCGGATAATGCGGTGGTAGTGTTTTAGGGTTTAGGGTAGTGCAGTGGTGTTGGTGTAGTGTAGGGGGTCGTGCTGGGGGTAGTGTTTTAGGGTTTAGGGTAGTGCAGTGGTGTTTGGGTAGTGTTGGGGGTCGTGCTGGTGGTAGATTTAGGGTTTATGGTAGTGCAGTGGTGTTTGGGTAGTGTAGTGGGTCATGATGGGGTTGATTTAGGGTTTACGGTAGTGCACTGGTGTTTGGGTACTGTAGGGGGTCATGCGGGGGTTGTGTTTTAGGGTTTAGGGTAGTGCAGTGGTGTTTGGGCAGTGTAGGGGGTCATGCTGGGGGAAGATTTAGGGTTTAGGGTAGTGCAGTGGTGTTTGGGTAGTGCAGGGGGTCGTGCTGAGGGTAGATTTAGGGTTTAGGGTAGTGCAGTGATGTTTGGGTAGTGTAGGGGGCCATTCTGGGGGTAGATTTAGGGTTTAGGGTAGTGCAGTGGTGTTTGGCTAGTGTATGAGTCATGCTGGGGGAGTGTTTTAGGGTTTAGGGTAGTGAAGCAGGGTTTGGGTAGTGTATGGGATCGTGCTGGGGTAGTGTTTTAGGGTTTAAGGTAGTGCAGTGGTGTTTGGGTAGTGTAGGGGGTCGTGATGGGGTAGATTTAGGGTTTAGGGTAGTGCAGTGGTGTTTGGATAGTGTAGGGAGTCGTGCTGGGGGAGTGTTTTAGGGTTTAGGGTAGTGCAGCGGGGTTTGGGTAGTGTAGGGGATCGTGCTGGGGTAGTGGTTTAGGGTTCAGGTCAGTGCAGTGGTGTATAGGTAGTGTAGGGGGTACTGCTGGGGGTAGTGTTTTAGGGTTTAGGGTAGTGCAATGGTGTTTGGATGGTATAAGGGTAGTGCTGGGGGTAGTTATTTAGGGTTTAGGGTAGTGCGGTGGTTTTTGGGTAGTGTAGGGGGTACCTCTTGGGGTAGTGTTTTATGGTTTAGGGTAGTGCAGTGGTGTTTGGGTAGTGTAGGGGGTCATGTTGGGGGTAGTGTTTTAGGGTTTAGGGTAGTGCCCTGGTATTTGTGTAGTGAAAGGGGTCGTGCTGGGGTAGTGCTTTAGGGTTTAGGGTACTGCAGTGGTGTTTGTGTAGTGTAGGGGGTCGTGTTTTAGGGTTTAGAGTAGTGCAGTGGTGTTCGGGCACTGTAGGGGTCGTGCTGTGGGTGGTGCTTCAGGGTTTAGGGCAGTGCAGTGCTGTTCGGCCAGTGTAGGGGTCGTGCTGGGGGTGGTGCTTCAGGGTTTAGGGCAGGGCAGTGGTGTTCGGGCAGTGTAGGGGGTCTTGCTGAGGGTGGTGTTTCAGGGTTTAGGGCAGTGCAGTGGTGTTCGGGCAGTGTAGGGTGTCGTGCGGGTCTGGTGTTTCAGGGTTTAGGCCAATGCAGTGGTGTTCGGGCAGCGTAGGGGGTGATGCTGGGGTAGTGTTGTAGGGTTTAGGGCAGTGCAGTGATGTTTGTGTAGTGTAGGGGGTCGTGCTGGGGGTGGTGTTTTGCGGTTTAGGTCAGTGCAGTGGTGTTTGGGTAGTGTAGGGGGTCCTGCTGGGGGCAGTGTTTTAGGGTTTAGGGTAGTGCAGTGGTGTTTGGGAAGTGTTGGGGGTCGTGCTGGTGGTAGATTTAGGGTTTATGGTAGTGCAGTGGTGTTTGGGTAGTGTAGTGGGGCATGATGGGGTTGATTTAGGGTTTACGGTAGTGCACTGGTGTTTGGGTACTGTAGGGGGTCATGCGGGGGTTGTGTTTTAGGGTTTAGGGTAGTGCAGTGGTGTTTGGGCAGTGTAGGGGGTCATGCTGGGGGAAGATTTAGGGTTTAGGGTAGTGCAGTGGTGTTTGGGTAGTGTAGGGAGTCGTGCTGGGGGAGTTTTCTAGGGTTTAGGGTAGTGCAGAAGGGTTTGGGTAGTGTAGGGGATCGTGCCGGGGTAGTGATTTAGGGTTTAGGGTAGTGCAGTGATGTTTGGGTAGTGTAGGGGGTCGTGATGGGGTAGATTTAGGGTTTAGGGTAGTGCAGTGGTGTTTGGGTAGTGTAGGGGGTCGTGCTGGGGGTAGATTTATTGTTTAGGGTAGTGCAGTGGTGTTTGGGTAGTGTAGCGGGTCATGATGGGGTAGATTTAGGGTTTAGGGTAGTGCAGTGGTGTTTGGGTAGTGTAGGGGGGCGTGCTGGTGGTAGATTTAGGGTTTAGGGTAGTGCAGTGGTGTTTGCTTAGTGTAGGGAGTCGTGCTGGGGTAGTGTTTTAGGGTTTAGGGTAGTGCAATGGTGTTTGGATGGTATAGGGGTACTGCTGGGGGTAGTGATTTAGGGTTTAGGGTAGTGCGGTGGTGTTTGGGTAGTGTAGGGGGTACCTCTTGGGGTAGTGTTTTAGGGTTTAGGGTAGTGCAGTGGTGTTTGGGTAGTGTAGGGGGTCATGTTGGGGGTAGTGTTTTAGGGTTTAGGGTAGTGCAGTGGTGTTTGTGAAGTGTAGGGGGTCGTGTTTTAGGGTTTAGGGTAGTGCCGTGGTATTTGTGTAGTGAAAGGGGTTGTGCTGGGGGTACTGTTTTAGGGTTTAGGGTACTGCAGTGGTGTTTGTGTAGTGTAGGGGGTCGTGTTATAGGGTTTAGAGTAGTGCAGTGGTGTTCGGGCACTGTAGGGGGTCGTGCTGGGGGTGGTGTTTCAGGGTTTAGGGCAGTGCAGTGCTGTTCGGACAGTGTAGGGGTCGTGCTGGGGTGGTGTTTCAGGGTTTAGGGCAGGGCAGTGGTGTTCGGGCAGTGTAGGGGGTCTTGCTGAGGGTGGTGTTTCAGGGTTTAGGGCAGTGCAGTGGTGTTCGGGCAGTGTAGGGTGTCGTGCGGGTCTGGTGTTTCAGGGTTTAGGCCAATGCAGTGGTGTTCGGGCAGCGTAGTGGGTGATGCTGGGGTAGTGTTGTAGGGTTTAGGGCAGTGCAGTGATGTTTGTGTAGTGTAGGGGGTCGTGCTGGGGGTGGTGTTTTAGGGTTTAGGTCAGTGCAGTGGTGTTTGGGTAGTGTAAGGGGTCCTGCTGGGGGCAGTGTTTTAGGGTTTACGGTAGTGCACTGGTATTTGGGTACTGTAGCGGATAATGTGGTGGTAGTGTTTTAGGTTTTAGGGTAGTGCAGTGGTGTTGGTGTAGTGTAGGGGGTCGTGCTGGGGGTAGTATTTTAGGGTTTAGGGTAGTGCAGTGGTGTTTGGGTAGTGTTGGGGGTCGTGCTGGTGGTAGATTTAGGGTTTATGGTAGTGCAGTGGTGTTTGGGTAGTGTAGTGGGTCATGATGGGGTTGATTTAGGGTTTACGGTAGTTCACTGGTGTTTGGGCACTGTAGGGGGTCATGCGGGGGTTGTGTTTTAGGGTTTAGGGTAGTGCAGTGGTGTTTGGGCAGTGTAGGGGGTCATGCTGGGGGAAGATTTAGGGTTTAGGGTAGTGCAGTGGTGTTTGGGTAGTGCAGGGGGTCGTGCTGAGGGTAGATTTAGGGTTTAGGGTAGCGCAGTGATGTTTGGGTAGTGTAGGGGGTCATTCTGGGGGTAGATTTAGGGTTTAGGGTAGTGCAGTGGTGTTTGGCTAGTGTAGGAGTCATGCTGGGGGAGTGTTTTAGGGTTTACCGTAGTGCAGCAGGCTTTGGGTAGTGTATGGGATCGTGCTGGGGTAGTGTTTTAGGGTTTAAGGTAGTGCAGTGGTGTTTGGGTAGTATAGGGGGTCGTGATGGGGTAGATTTAGGGTTTAGGGTAGTGCAGTGGTGTTTGGATAGTGTAGGGAGTCGTGCTGGGGGAGTGTTTTAGGGTTTAGGGTAGTGCAGCAGGGTTTCGGTAGTGTAGGGGATCGTGCCGGGGTAGTGGTTTAGGGTTCAGGTCAGTGCAGGGGTGTATAGGTAGTGTAGGGGGTACTGCTGGGGGTAGTGTTTTAGGGTTTAGGGTAGTGCAATGGTGTTTGGATGGTATAGGGGTACTGCTGGGGGTAGTTATTTAGGGTTTAGGGTAGTGCGGTGGTGTTTGAGTAGTGTAGGGGGTACCTCTTGGGGTAGTGTTTTATGGTTTAGGGTAGTGCAGTGGTGTTTGGGTAGTGTAGGGGGTCATGTTGGGGGTAGTGTTTTAGGGTTTAGGGTAGTGCAGTGGTGTTTGTGATTTGTAAGGGGTCGTGTTTTAGGGTTTAGGGTAGTGCCGTGGTATTTGTGTAGTGAAAGGGGTCGTGCTGGGGGTAGTGCTTTAGGGTACTGCAGTGGTGTATGTGTAGTGTAGGGAGTCGTGTTTTAGGGTTTAGAGTAGTGCAGTGGTGTTCGGGCACTGTAGGGGTCGTGCTGGGGGTGGTGCTTCAGGGTTTAGGGCAGTGCAGTGCTGTTCGGGCAGTGTAGGGGTCGTGCTGGGGGTGGTGCTTCAGGGTTTAGGGCAGGGCAGTGTTGTTCGGGCAGTGTAGGGGGTCTTGCTGAGGGTGGTGTTTCAGGGTTTAGGGCAGTGCAGTGGTGTTCGGGCAGTGTAGGGTGTCGTGCGGGTCTGGTGTTTCAGGGTTTAGGCCAATGCAGTGGTGTTCGGGCAGCGTAGGGGGTGATGCTGGGGTAGTGTTGTAGGGTTTAGGGCAGTGCAGTGATGTTTGTGTAGTGTAGGGGGTCGTGCTGGGGGTGGTGTTTTACGGTTTAGGTCAGTGCAGTGGTGTTTGGGTAGTGTAGGGGGTCCTGCTGGGGGCAGTGTTTTAGGGTTTACGGTAGTGCACTGGTATTTGGGTACTGTAGGGGATAATGCGGTGGTAGTGTTTTAAGGTTTAGGGTAGTGCAGTGGTGTTGGTGTAGTGTAGGGGGTCGTGCTGGGGGTTGTGTTTTAGGGTTTAGGGTAGTGCAGTGGTGTTTGGGTAGTGTAGTGGGTCATGATGGGGTTGATTTAGGGTTTACGGTAGTGCACTGGTGTTTGGGTACTGTAGGGGGTCATGCGGGGGTTGTGTTTTAGGGTTTAGGGTAGTGCAGTGGTGTTTGGGCAGTGTAGGGGGTCATGCTGGGGGAAGATTTAGGGTTTAGGGTAGTGCAGTGGTGTTTGGGTAGTGTAGGGAGTCGTGCTGGGGGAGTTTTCTAGGGTTTAGGGTAGTGCAGTAGGCTTTGGGTAGTGTAGGGGATCGTGCCGGGGTAGTGATTTAGGGTTTAGGGTAGTGCAGTGATGTTTGGGTAGTGTAGGGGGTCGTGATGGGGTAGATTTAGGGTTTAGGGTAGTGCAGTGGTGTTTGGGTAGTGTAGGGGGTCGTGCTGGGGTAGATTTATTGTTTAGGGTAGTGCAGTGGTGTTTGGGTAGTGTAGCGGGTCATGATGGGGTAGATTTAGGGTTTAGGGTAGTGCAGTGGTGTTTGGGTAGTGTAGGGGGTCGTGCTGGTGGTAGATTTAGGGTTTAGGGTAGTGCAGTGGTGTTTGCTTAGTGTAGGGAGTCGTGCTGGGGTAGTGTTTTAGGGTTTAGGGTAGTGCAATGGTGTTTGGATGGTATAGGGGTACTGCTGGGGGTAGTGATTTAGGGTTTAGGGTAGTGCGGTGGTGTTTGGGTAGTGTAGGGGGTACCTCTTGGGGTAGTGTTTTATGGTTTAGGGTAGTGCAGTGGTGTTTGGGTAGTGTAGGGGGTCATGTTGGGGGTAGTGTTTTAGGGTTTAGGGTAGTGCAGTGGTGTTTGTGATTTGTAAGGGGTCGTGTTTTAGGGTTTAGGGTAGTGCCGTGGTATTTGTGTAGTGAAAGGGGTCGTGCTGGGGGTAGTGCTTTAGGGTACTGCAGTGGTGTATGTGTAGTGTAGGGGGTCGTGTTTTAGGGTTTAGAGTAGTGCAGTGGTGTTCGGGCACTGTAGGGGTCGTGCTGGGGGTGGTGCTTCAGGGTTTAGGGCAGTGCAGTGCTGTTCGGGCAGTGTAGGGGTCGTGCTGGGGGTGGTGCTTCAGGGTTTAGGGCAGGGCAGTGTTGTTCGGGCAGTGTAGGGGGTCTTGCTGAGGGTGGTGTTTCAGGGTTTAGGGCAGTGCAGTGGTGTTCGGGCAGTGTAGGGTGTCGTGCGGGTCTGGTGTTTCAGGGTTTAGGCCAATGCAGTGGTGTTCGGGCAGCATAGGGGGTGATGCTGGGGTAGTGTTGTAGGGTTTAGGGCAGTGCAGTGATGTTTGTGTAGTGTAGGGGGTCATGCTGGGGGTGGTGTTTTACGGTTTAGGTCAGTGCAGTGGTGTTTGGGTAGTGTAGGGGGTCCTGCTGGGGGCAGTGTTTTAGGGTTTACGGTAGTGCAGTGGTATTTGGGTACTGTAGGGGATAATGCGGTGGTAGTGTTTTAAGGTTTAGGGTAGTGCAGTGGTGTTGGTGTAGTGTAGGGGGTCGTGCTGGGGGTAGTGTTTTAGGGTTTAGGGTAGTGCAGTGGTGTTTGGGTAGTGTAGTGGGTCATGATGGGGTTGATTTAGGGTTTACGGTAGTGCACTGGTGTTTGGGTACTGTAGGGGGTCATGCGGGGGTTGTGTTTTAGGGTTTAGGGTAGTGCAGTGGTGTTTGGGCAGTGTAGGGGGTCATGCTGGGGGAAGATTTAGGGTTTAGGGTAGTGCAGTGGTGTTTGGGTAGTGTAGGGAGTCGTGCTGGGGGAGTTTTCTAGGGTTTAGGGTAGTGCAGTAGGCTTTGGGTAGTGTAGGGGATCGTGCCGGGGTAGTGATTTAGGGTTTAGGGTAGTGCAGTGATGTTTGGGTAGTGTAGGGGGTCGTGATGGGGTAGATTTAGGGTTTAGGGTAGTGCAGTGGTGTTTGGGTAGTGTAGGGGGTCGTGCTGGGGTAGATTTATTGTTTAGGGTAGTGCAGTGGTGTTTGGGTAGTGTAGGGGGTCGTGCTGGTGGTAGATTTAGGGTTTAGGGTAGTGCAGTGGTGTTTGCTTAGTGTAGGGAGTCGTGCTGGGGTAGTGTTTTAGGGTTTAGGGTAGTGCAATGGTGTTTGGATGGTATAGGGGTACTGCTGGGGGTAGTGATTTAGGGTTTAGGGTAGTGCGGTGGTTTTTGGGTAGTGTAGGGGGTACCTCTTGGGGTAGTGTTTTAGGGTTTAGGGTAGTGCAGTGGTGTTTGGGTAGTGTAGGGGGTCATGTTGGGGGTAGTGTTTTAGGGTTTAGGGTAGTGCAGTGGTGTTTGTGAAGTGTAGGGGGTCGTGTTTTAGGGTTTAGGGTAGTGCCGTGGTATTTGTGTGGTGAAAGGGGTCGTGCTGGGGGTACTGTTTTAGGGTTTAGGGTACTGCAGTGGTGTTTGTGTAGTGTAGGGGGTCGTGTTATAGGGTTTAGAGTAGTGCAGTGGTGTTCGGGCACTGTAGGGGGTCATGCTGGGGGTGGTGTTTCAGGGTTTAGGGCAGTGCAGTGCTGTTCGGGCAGTGTAGGGGGACTTGCTGAGGGTGGTGTTTCAGGGTTTAGGGCAGTGCAGTGGTGTTCGGGCAGTGTAGGGTGTCGTGCGGGTCTGGTGTTTCAGGGTTTAGGCCAATGCAGTGGTGTTCGGGCAGCGTAGGGGGTGATGCTGGGGTAGTGTTGTAGGGTTTAGGGCAGTGCAGTGATGTTTGTGTAGTGTAGGGGGTCGTGCTGGGGGTGGTGTTTTAGGGTTTAGGTCAGTGCAGTGGTGTTTGGGTAGTGTAGGGGGTCCTGCTGGGGGCAGTGTTTTAGGGTTTACGGTAGTGCACTGGTATTTGGGTACTGTAGCGGATAATGCGGTGGTAGTGTTTTAGGTTTTAGGGTAGTGCAGTGGTGTTGGTGTAGTGTAGGGGGTCGTGCTGGGGGTAGTGTTTTAGGGTTTAGGGTAGTGCAGTGGTGTTTGGGTAGTGTTGGGGGTCGTGCTGGTGGTAGATTTAGGGTTTATGGTAGTGCAGTGGTGTTTGGGTAGTGTAGTGGGTCATGATGGGGTTGATTTAGGGTTTACAGTAGTGCACTGGTGTTTGGGTACTGTAGGGGGTCATGCGGGGGTTGTGTTTTAGGGTTTAGGGTAGTGCAGTGGTGTTTGGGCAGTGTAGGGGGTCATGCTGGGGGAAGATTTAGGGTTTAGGGTAGTGCAGTGGTGTTTGGGTAGTGTAGGGGGTCATTCTGGGGGTAGATTTAGGGTTTAGGGTAGTGCAGTGGTGTTTGGCTAGTGTAGGAGTCATGCTGGGGGAGTGTTTTAGGGTTTAGGGTAGTGCAGCAGGGTTTGGGTAGTGTATGGGATCGTGCTGGGGTAGTGTTTTAGGGTTTAAGGTAGTGCAGTGGTGTTTGGGTAGTGTAGGGGGTCGTGATGGGGTAGATTTAGGGTTTAGGGTAGTGCAGTGGTGTTTGGATAGTGTAGGGAGTCGTGCTGGGGGAGTGTTTTAGGGTTTAGGGTAGTGCAGCAGGGTGTTGGTAGTGTAGGGGATCGTGCCGGGGTAGTGATTTAGGGTTTAGGGTAGTGCAGTGATGTTTGGGTAGTGTAGGGGGTCGTGATGGGGTAGATTTAGGGATTAGGGTAGTGCAGTGGTGTTTGGGTAGTGTAGGGGGTCGTGCTGGGGGTAGATTTATTGTTTAGGGTAGTGCAGTGGTGTTTGGGTAGTGTAGCGGGTCATGATGGGGGAGATTTAGGGTTTAGGGTAGTGCAGTGGTGTTTGGGTAGTGTAGGGGGTCGTGCTGGTGGTAGATTTAGGGTTTAGGGTAGTGCAGTGGTGTTTGGGTAGTGTAGTGGGTCGTGATGGGGTTGATTTAGGGTTTACAGTAGTGCACTGGTGTTTGGGTACTGTAGGGGGTCATGCGGGGGTTGTGTTTCAGGTTTAGGGTAGTGCAGTGGTGTTGGTGTAGTGTAGGGGGTCGTGCTGGGGGTAGTATTTTATGGTTTAGGGTAGTGCAGTGGTGTTTGGGTAGTGTGGGGGTCGTGCTAAGGGTAGATTTAGGGTTTAGGGTAGTGCAGTGGTGTTTGGGTAGTGTGGGGGTCGTGCTGGGGGTAGATTAGGGTTTAGGGTAGTGCAGTGGTGTTTACTTAGTGTAGGGAGTCGTGCTGGGGATAGTATTTTAGGGTTTAGGGTAGTGCAAAGGTGTTTGGATGGTATAGGGGTACTGCTGGGGGTAGTGATTTAGGGTTTAGGGTAGTGCAGTGGTGTTTGGGTAGTGTAGGGGGTCCTGCCGTGGGCAGTGTTTTAGGGTTCACGGTAGTGCAGTGGTGTTTGGGTACTGTAGGGAGTCATGCTTGGGTAGTGTTTTAGGGTTTAGGGTAGTGCAGCGGTGTTCGGGCACTGTAGGGGTCGTGCTGGGGGTGGTGTTTCAGGGTTTAGGGCAGGGCAGTGGTGTTCGGGCAGTGTAGGGGGTCTTGCTGAGGGTGGTGTTTCAGGGTTTAGGGCAGTGCAGTGGTGTTCGGGCAGTGTAGGGTGTCGTGCGGGTCTGGTGTTTCAGGGTTTAGGCCAATGCAGTGGTGTTCGGGCATCGTAGGGGGTGTTGCTGGGGTAGTGTTGTAGGGTTTAGGGCAGTGCAGTGATCTTTGTGTAGTGTTGGGGGTTGTGCTGGGGGTGGTGTTTTAGGGTTTAGGTCAGTGCAGTGGTGTTTGGGTAGTGTAGGGGGTCCTGCTGGGGGCAGTGTTTTAGGGTTTACCGCAGTGCACTGGTATTTGGGTACTGTAGGGGATAATGTGGTGGTAGTATTTTAAGGTTTAGGGTAGTGCAGTGGTGTTGGTGTAGTGTAGGGGGTCGTGCTGGGGGTAGTGTTTTAGGGTTTAGGGTAGTGCAGTGGTGTTTGGGTAGTGTTGGGGGTCGTGCTGGTGGTAGATTTAGGGTTTATGGTAGTGCAGTGGTGTTTGGGTAGTGTAGTGGGTCATGATGGGGTTGATTTAGGGCTTACGGTAGTGCACTGGTGTTAGGGTACTGTAGGGGGTCATGCGGGGGTTGTGTTTTAGGGTTTAGGGTAGTGCAGTGGTGTTTGGGTAGTGTAGGGAGTCGTGCTGGGGGAGTTTTCTAGGGTTTAGGGTAGTGCAGCAAGGTTTGGGTAGTGTAGGGGATCGTGCCGGGGTAGTGATTTAGGGTTTAGGGTAGTGCAGTGATGTTTGGGTAGTGTAGGGGATCGTAATTGGGTCGATTTAGGGATTAGGGTAGTGCAGTGGTGTTTGGGTAGTGTAGGGGGTCGTGCTGGGGGTAGATTTATTGTTTAGGGTAGTGCAGTGGTGTTTGGGTAGTGTAGCGGGTCATGATGGGGTAGATTTAGGGTTTAGGGTAGTGCAGTGGTGTTTGGGTAGTGTAGGGGGTCGTGCTGGTGGTAGATTTAGGGTTTAGGGTAGTGCAGTGGTGTTTGGGTAGTGTAGTGGGTCGTGATGGGGTTGATTTAGGGTTTACGGTAGTGCACTGGTGTTTGGGTACTGTAGGGGGTCATGCAGGGGTTGTGTTTTAGGGTTTAGGGTAGTGCAGTGGTGTTGGTGTAGTGTAGGGGGTCGTGCTGGGGGTAGTATTTTAAGGTTTAGGGTAGTGCAGTGGTGTTTGGGTAGTACAGGGGTCGTGCTGAGGGTAGATTTAGGGTTTAGGGTAGTGCAGTTGTGTTTGGGTAGTGTGGGGGTCGTGCTGGGGGTAGATTAGGGTTTAGGGTAGTGCAGTGGTGTTTGCTTAGTGTAGGGAGTCGTGCTGGGGTAGTGTTTTAGGGTTTAGGGTAGTGCAGTGGTGTTTGGGCAGTGTAGGGGGTCATGCTGGGGGAAGATTTAGGGTTTAGGGTAGTGCAGTGGTGTTTGGGTAGTGTAGGGAGTCGTGCTGGGGGAGTTTTCTAGGGTTTAGGGTAGTGCAGCAGGGTTTGGGTAGTGTAGGGGATCGTGCTGGGGTAGTGATTTAGGGTTTAGGGTAGTGCAGTGATGTTTGGGTAGTGTAGGGGGTTGTAATTGGGTCGATTTAGGGATTAGGGTAGTGCAGTGGTGTTTGGGTAGTGTAGGGGGTCGTGCTGGGGGTAGATTTATTGTTTAGGGTAGTGCAGTGGTGTTTGGGTAGTGTAGCGGGTCATGATGGAGTAGATTTAGGGTTTAGGGTTGTGCAGTGGTGTTTGGGTAGTGTAGGGGGTCGTGCTGGGGTAGTATTTTAGGGTTTAGGGTAGTGCAGTGGTGTTTGGGTAGTACAGGGGTCGTGCTGAGGGTAGATTTAGGGTTTAGGGTAGTGCAGTGGTGTTTGGGTAGTGTGGGGGTCGTGCTGGGGGTAGATTAGTGTTTAGGGTAGTGCAGTGGTGTTTGCTTAGTGTAGGGAGTCGTGCTGGGGTAGTGTTTTAGGGTTTAGGGTAGTGCAATGGTGTTTGGATGGTTTAGAGGTACTGCTGGGGGTAGTGATTTAGGGTTTAGGGTAGTGCGGTGGTGTTTGGGTAGTGTAGGGGGTACCTCTTGGGGTAGTGTTTTAGGGTTTAGGGTAGTGCAGTGGTGTTTGGGTAGTGTAGGGGGTCATGTTGGGGGTAGTGTTTTAGGGTTTAGGGTAGTGCAGTGGTGTTTGTGAAGTGTAGGGGGTCGTGTTTTAGGGTTTAGGGTAGTGCCGTGGTATTTGTGTAGTGAAAGGGATCGTGCTGGGGGTACTGTTTTAGGGTTTAGGGTATTGCAGTTGTGTTTGTGTAGTGTAGGGGGTCGTGTTATAGGGTTTAGAGTAGTGCAGTGGTGTTCGGGCACTGTAGGGGGTCGTGCTGGGGGTGGTGTTTCAAGGTTTAGGGCAGTGCAGTGCTGATCGGGCAGTGTAGGGGTCGTGCTGGGGTGGTGTTTCAGGGTTTAGGGCAGGGCAGTGGTGTTCGGGCAGTGTAGGGGGTCTTGCTGAGGGTGGTGTGTCAGGGTTTAGGGCAGTGCAGTTGTGTTCGGGCAGTGTAGGGTGTCGTGCGGGTTTGGTGTTTCAGGGTTTAGGCCAATGCAGTGGTTTTCGGGCAGCGTAGGGGGTGATGCTGGGGTAGTGTTGTAGGGTTTAGGGCAGTGCAGTGATGTTTGTGTAGTGTAGGGGGTCGTGCTGGGGGTGGTGTTTTAGGGTTTAGGTCAGTGCAGTGGTGTTTGGGTAGTGTAGGGGGTCCTGCTGGGGGCAGTGTTTTAGGGTTTACGGTAGTGCACTGGTATTTGGGTACTGTAGCGGATAATGCGGTGGTAGTGTTTTAGGGTTTAGGGTAGTGCAGTGGTGTTGGTGTAGTGTAGGGGGTCGTGCTGGGGGTAGTGTTTTAGGGTTTAGGGTAGTGCAGTGGTGTTTGGGTAGTGTTGGGGGTCGTGCTGGTGGTAGATTTAGGGTTTATGGTAGTGCAGTGGTGTTTGGGTAGTGTAGTGGGTCATGATGGGGTTGATTTAGGGTTTACGGTAGTGCACTGGTGTTTGGGTACTGTAGGGGGTCATGCGGGGGTTGTGTTTTAGGGTTTAGGGTAGTGCAGTGGTGTTTGGGCAGTGTAGGGGGTCATGCTGGGGGAAGATTTAGGGTTTAGGGTAGTGCAGTGGTGTTTGGGTAGTGCAGGGGGTCGTGCTGAGGGTAGATTTAGGGTTTAGGGTAGTGCAGTGATGTTTGGGTAGTGTAGGGGGCCATTCTGGGGGTAGATTTAGGGTTTAGGGTAGTGCAGTGGTGTTTGGCTAGTGTATGAGTCATGCTGGGGGAGTGTTTTAGGGTTTAGGGTAGTGCAGCAGGGTTTGGGTAGTGTATGGGATCGTGCTGGGGTAGTGTTTTAGGGTTTAAGGTAGTGCAGTGGTATTTGGGTAGTGTAGGGGGTCGTGATGGGGTAGATTTAGGGTTTAGGGTAGTGCAGTGGTGTTTGGATAGTGTAGGGAGTCGTGCTGGGGGAGTGTTTTAGGGTTTAGGGTAGTGCAGCGGGGTTTGGGTAGTGTAGGGGATCGTGCTGGGGTAGTGGTTTAGGGTTCAGGTCAGTGCAGTGGTGTATAGGTAGTGTAGGGGGTACTGCTGGGGGTAGTGTTTTAGGGTTTAGGGTAGTGCAATGGTGTTTGGATGGTATAGGGGTAGTGCTGGGGGTAGTTATTTAGGGTAGTGCGGTGGTTTTTGGGTAGTGTAGGGGGTACCTCTTGGGGTAGTGTTTTATGGTTTAGGGTAGTGCAGTGGTGTTTGGGTAGTGTAGGGGGTCATGTTGGGGGTAGTGTTTTAGGGTTTAGGGTAGTGCCGTGGTATTTGTGTAGTGAAAGGGGTCGTGCTGGGGTAGTGCTTTAGGGTTTAGGGTACTGCAGTGGTGTTTGTGTAGTGTAGGGGGTCGTGTTTTAGGGTTTAGAGTAGTGCAGTGGTGTTCGGGCACTGTAGGGGTCGTGCTGGGGGTGGTGCTTCAGGGTTTAGGGCAGTGCAGTGCTGTTCGGCCAGTGTAGGGGTCGTGCTGGGGTTGGTGCTTCAGGGTTTAGGGCAGGGCAGTGGTGTTCGGGCAGTGTAGGGGGTCTTGCTGAGGGTGGTGTTTCAGGGTTTAGGGCAGTGCAGTGGTGTTCGGGCAGTGTAGGGTGTCGTGCGGGTCTGGTGTTTCAGGGTTTAGGCCAATGCAGTGGTGTTCGGGCAGCGTAGGGGGTGATGCTGGGGTAGTGTTGTAGGGTTTAGGGCAGTGCAGTGATGTTTGTGTAGTGTAGGGGGTCGTGCTGGGGGTGGTGTTTTGCGGTTTAGGTCAGTGCAGTGGTGTTTGGGTAGTGTAGGGGGTCCTGCTGGGGGCAGTGTTTTAGGGTTTAGGGTAGTGCAGTGGTGTTTGGGAAGTGTTGGGGGTCGTGCTGGTGGTAGATTTAGGGTTTATGGTAGTGCAGTGGTGTTTGGGTAGTGTAGTGGGGCATGATGGGGTTGATTTAGGGTTTACGGTAGTGCACTGGTGTTTGGGTACTGTAGGGGGTCATGCGGGGGTTGTGTTTTAGGGTTTAGGGTAGTGCAGTGGTGTTTGGGCAGTGTAGGGGGTCATGCTGGGGGAAGATTTAGGGTTTAGGGTAGTGCAGTGGTGTTTGGGTAGTGTAGGGAGTCGTGCTGGGGGAGTTTTCTAGGGTTTAGGGTAGTGCAGAAGGGTTTGGGTAGTGTAGGGGATCGTGCCGGGGTAGTGATTTAGGGTTTAGGGTAGTGCAGTGATGTTTGGGTAGTGTAGGGGGTCGTGATGGGGTAGATTTAGGGTTTAGGGTAGTGTAGTGGTGTTTGGGTAGTGTAGGGGGTCGTGCTGGGGGTAGATTTATTGTTTAGGGTAGTGCAGTGATGTTTGGGTAGTGTAGGGGGTCGTGATGGGGTAGATTTAGGGTTTAGGGTAGTGTAGTGGTGTTTGGGTAGTGTAGGGGGTCGTGCTGGGGGTAGATTTATTGTTTAGGGTAGTGCAGTGGTGTTTGGGTAGTGTAGCGGGTCATGATGGGGTAGATTTAGGGTTTAGGGTAGTGCAGTGGTGTTTGGGTAGTGTAGGGGGGCGTGCTGGTGGTAGATTTAGGGTTTAGGGTAGAGCAGTGGTGTTTGCTTAGTGTAGGGAGTCGTGCTGGGGTAGTGTTTTAGGGTTTAGGGTAGTGCAATGGTGTTTGGATGGTATAGGGGTACTGCTAGGGGTAGTGATTTAGGGTTTAGGGTAGTGCGGTGGTGTTTGGGTAGTGTGCGGGGGTACCTCTTGGGGTAGTGTTTTAGGGTTTAGGGTAGTGCAGTGGTGTTTGGGTAGTGTAGGGGGTCATGTTGGGGGTAGTGTTTTAGGGTTTAGGGTAGTGCAGTGGTGTTTGTGAAGTGTAGGGGGTCGTGTTTTAGGGTTTAGGGTAGTGCCGTGGTATTTGTGTAGTGAAAGGGGTTGTGCTGGGGGTACTGTTTTAGGGTTTAGGGTACTGCAGTGGTGTTTGTGTAGTGTAGGGGGTCGTGTTATAGGGTTTAGAGTAGTGCAGTGGTGTTCGGGCACTGTAGGGGGTCGTGCTGGGGGTGGTGTTTCAGGGTTTAGGGCAGTGCAGTGCTGTTCGGACAGTGTAGGGGTCGTGCTGAGGTGGTGTTTCAGGGTTTAGGGCAGGGCAGTGGTGTTCGGGCAGTGTAGGGGGTCTTGCTGAGGGTGGTGTTTCAGGGTTTAGGGCAGTGCAGTGGTGTTCGGGCAGTGTAGGGTGTCGTGCGGGTCTGGTGTTTCAGGGTTTAGGCCAATGCAGTGGTGTTCGGGCAGCGTAGTGGGTGATGCTGGGGTAGTGTTGTAGGGTTTAGGGCAGTGCAGTGATGTTTGTGTAGTGTAGGGGGTCGTGCTGGGGGTGGTGTTTTAGGGTTTAGGTCAGTGCAGTGGTGTTTGGGTAGTGTAAGGGGTCCTACTGGGGGCAGTGTTTTAGGGTTTACGGTAGTGCACTGGTATTTGGGTACTGTAGCGGATAATGTGGTGGTAGTGTTTTAGGTTTTAGGGTAGTGCAGTGGTGTTGGTGTAGTGTAGGGGGTCGTGCTGGGGGTAGTATTTTAGGGTTTAGGGTAGTGCAGTGGTGTTTGGGTAGTGTTGGGGGTCGTGCTGGTGGTAGATTTAGGGTTTATGGTAGTGCAGTGGTGTTTGGGTAGTGTAGTGGGTCATGATGGGGTTGATTTAGGGTTTACGGTAGTTCACTGGTGTTTGGGTACTGTAGGGGGTCATGCGGGGGTTGTGTTTTAGGGTTTAGGGTAGTGCAGTGGTGTTTGGGCAGTGTAGGGGGTCATGCTGGGGGAAGATTTAGGGTTTAGGGTAGTGCAGTGGTGTTTGGGTAGTGCAGGGGGTCGTGCTGAGGGTAGATTTAGGGTTTAGGGTAGCGCAGTGATGTTTGGGTAGTGTAGGGGGTCATTCTGGGGGTAGATTTAGGGTTTAGGGTAGTGCAGTGGTGTTTGGCTAGTGTAGGAGTCATGCTGGGGGAGTGTTTTAGGGTTTACCGTAGTGCAGCAGGCTTTGGGTAGTGTATGGGATCGTGCTGGGGTAGTGTTTTAGGGTTTAAGGTAGTGCAGTGGTGTTTGGGTAGTATAGGGGGTCGTGATGGGGTAGATTTAGGGTTTAGGGTAGTGCAGTGGTGTTTGGATAGTGTAGGGAGTCGTGCTGGGGGAGTGTTTTAGGGTTTAGGGTAGTGCAGCAGGGTTTCGGTAGTGTAGGGGATCGTGCCGGGGTAGTGGTTTAGGGTTCAGGTCAGTGCAGGGGTGTATAGGTAGTGTAGGGGGTACTGCTGGGGGTAGTGTTTTAGGGTTTAGGGTAGGGCAATGGTGTTTGGATGGTATAGGGGTACTGCTGGGGGTAGTTATTTAGGGTTTAGGGTAGTGCGGTGGTGTTTGGGTAGTGTAGGGGGTACCTCTTGGGGTAGTGTTTTATGGTTTAGGGTAGTGCAGTGGTGTTTGGGTAGTGTAGGGGGTCATGTTGGGGGTAGTGTTTTAGGGTTTAGGGTAGTGCAGTGGTGTTTGTGATTTGTAAGGGGTCGTGTTTTAGGGTTTAGGGTAGTGCCGTGGTATTTGTGTAGTGAAAGGGGTCGTGCTGGGGGTAGTGCTTTAGGGTACTGCAGTGGTGTATGTGTAGTGTAGGGGGTCGTGTTTTAGGGTTTAGAGTAGTGCAGTGGTGTTCGGGCACTGTAGGGGTCGTGCTGGGGGTGGTGCTTCAGGGTTTAGGGCAGTGCAGTGCTGTTCGGGCAGTGTAGGGGTCGTGCTGGGGGTGGTGCTTCAGGGTTTAGGGCAGGGCAGTGTTGTTCGGGCAGTGTAGGGGGTCTTGCTGAGGGTGGTGTTTCAGGGTTTAGGGCAGTGCAGTGGTGTTCGGGCAGTGTAGGGTGTCGTGCGGGTCTGGTGTTTCAGGGTTTAGGCCAATGCAGTGGTGTTCGGGCAGCGTAGGGGGTGATGCTGGGGTAGTGTTGTAGGGTTTAGGGCAGTGCAGTGATGTTTGTGTAGTGTAGGGGGTCGTGCTGGGGGTGGTGTTTTACGGTTTAGGTCAGTGCAGTGGTGTTTGGGTAGTGTAGGGGGTCCTGCTGGGGGCAGTGTTTTAGGGTTTACGGTAGTGCACTGGTATTTGGGTACTGTAGGGGATAATGCGGTGGTAGTGTTTTAAGGTTTAGGGTAGTGCAGTGGTGTTGGTGTAGTGTAGGGGGTCGTGCTGGGGGTAGTGTTTTAGGGTTTAGGGTAGTACAGGGGTGTTTGGGTAGTGTAGTGGGTCATGATGGGGTTGATTTAGGGTTTACGGTAGTGCACTGGTGTTTGGGTACTGTAGGGGGTCATGCGGGGGTTGTGTTTTAGGGTTTAGGGTAGTGCAGTGGTGTTTGGGCAGTGTAGGGGGTCATGCTGGGGGAAGATTTAGGGTTTAGGGTAGTGCAGTGGTGTTTGGGTAGTGTAGGGAGTCGTGCTGGGGGAGTTTTCTAGGGTTTAGGGTAGTGCAGTAGGCTTTGGGTAGTGTAGGGGATCGTGCCGGGGTAGTGATTTAGGGTTTAGGGTAGTGCAGTGATGTTTGGGTAGTGTAGGGGGTCGTGATGGGGTAGATTTAGGGTTTAGGGTAGTGCAGTGGTGTTTGGGTAGTGTAGGGGGTCGTGCTGGGGTAGATTTATTGTTTAGGGTAGTGCAGTGGTGTTTGGGTAGTGTAGCGGGTCATGATGGGGTAGATTTAGGGTTTAGGGTAGTGCAGTGGTGTTTGGGTAGTGTAGGGGGTCGTGCTGGTGGTAGATTTAGGGTTTAGGGTAGTGCAGTGGTGTTTGCTTAGTGTAGGGAGTCGTGCTGGGGTAGTGTTTTAGGGTTTAGGGTAGTGCAATGGTGTTTGGATGGTATAGGGGTACTGCTGGGGGTAGTGATTTAGGGTTTAGGGTAGTGCGGTGGTGTTTGGGTAGTGTAGGGGGTACCTCTTGGGGTAGTGTTTTAGGGTTTAGGGTAGTGCAGTGGTGTTTGGGTAGTGTAGGGGGTCATGTTGGGGGTAGTGTTTTAGGGTTTAGGGTAGTGCAGTGGTGTTTGTGAACTGTAGGGGGTCGTGTTTTAGGGTTTAGGGTAGTGCCGTGGTATTTGTGGGGTGAAAGGGGTCGTGCTGGGGGTACTGTTTTAGGGTTTAGGGTACTGCAGTGGTGTTTGTGTAGTGTAGGGGGTCATGTTATAGGGTTTAGAGTAGTGCAGTGGTGTTCGGGCACTGTAGGGGGTCATGCTGGGGGTGGTGTTTCAGGGTTTAGGGCAGTGCAGTGCTGTTCGGGCAGTGTAGGGGGACTTGCTGAGGGTGGTGTTTCAGGGTTTAGGGCAGTGCAGTGGTGTTCGGGCAGTGTAGGGTGTCGTGCGGGTCTGGTGTTTCAGGGTTTAGGCCAATGCAGTGGTGTTCGGGCAGCGTAGGGGGTGATGCTGGGGTAGTGTTGTAGGGTTTAGGGCAGTGCAGTGATGTTTGTGTAGTGTAGGGGGTCGTGCTGGGGGTGGTGTTTTAGGGTTTAGGTCAGTGCAGTGGTGTTTGGGTAGTGTAGGGGGTCCTGCTGGGGGCAGTGTTTTAGGGTTTACGGTAGTGCACTGGTATTTGGGCACTGTAGCGGATAATGCGGTGGTAGTGTTTTAGGTTTTAGGGTAGTGCAGTGGTGTTGGTGTAGTGTAGGGGGTCGTGCTGGGGGTAGTGTTTTAGGGTTTAGGGTAGTGCAGTGGTGTTTGGGTAGTGTTGGGGGTCGTGCTGGTGGTAGATTTAGGGTTTATGGTAGTGCAGTGGTGTTTGGGTAGTGTAGTGGTTCATGATGGGGTTGATTTAGGGTTTACAGTAGTGCACTGGTGTTTGGGTACTGTAGGGGGTCATGCGGGGGTTGTGTTTTAGGGTTTAGGGTAGTGCAGTGGTATTTGGGCAGTGTAGGGGGTCATGCTGGGGGAAGATTTAGGGTTTAGGGTAGTGCAGTGGTGTTTGGGTAGTGTAGGGGGTCATTCTGGGGGTAGATTTAGGGTTTAGGGTAGTGCAGTGGTGTTTGGCTAGTGTAGGAGTCATGCTGGGGGAGTGTTTTAGGGTTTAGGGTAGTGCAGCAGGGTTTGGGTAGTGTATGGGATCGTGCTGGGGTAGTGTTTTAGGGTTTAAGGTAGTGCAGTGGTGTTTGGGTAGTGTAGGGGGTCGTGATGGGGTAGATTTAGGGTTTAGGGTAGTGCAGTGGTGTTTGGATAGTGTAGGGAGTCGTGCTGGGGGAGTGTTTTAGGGTTTAGGGTAGTGCAGCAGGGTGTTGGTAGTGTAGGGGATCGTGCCGGGGTAGTGATTTAGGGTTTAGGGTAGTGCAGTGATGTTTGGGTAGTGTAGGGGGTCGTGATGGGGTAGATTTAGGGATTAGGGTAGTGCAGTGGTGTTTGGGTAGTGTAGGGGGTCGTGCTGGGGGTAGATTTATTGTTTAGGGTAGTGCAGTGGTGTTTGGGTAGTGTAGCGGGTCATGATGGGGGAGATTTAGGGTTTAGGGTAGTGCAGTGGTGTTTGGGTAGTGTAGGGGGTCGTGCTGGTGGTATATTTAGGGTTTAGGGTAGTGCAGTGGTGTTTGGGTAGTGTAGTGGGTCGTGATGGGGTTGATTTAGGGTTTACAGTAGTGCACTGGTGTTTGGGTACTGTAGGGGGTCATGCGGGGGTTGTGTTTCAGGTTTAGGGTAGTGCAATGGTGTTGGTGTAGTGTAGGGGGTCGTGCTGGGGGTAGTATTTTACGGTTTAGGGTAGTGCAGTGGTGTTTGGGTAGTGTGGGGGTCGTGCTAAGGGTAGATTTAGGGTTTAGGGTAGTGCAGTGGTGTTTGGGTAGTGTGGGGGTCGTGCTGGGGGTAGATTAGGGTTTAGGGTAGTGCAGTGGTGTTTACTTAGTGTAGGGAGTCGTGCTGGGGATAGTATTTTAGGGTTTAGGGTAGTGCAAAGGTGTTTGGATGGTATAGGGGTACTGCTGGGGGTAGTGATTTAGGGTTTAGGGTAGTGCAGTGGTGTTTGGGTAGTGTAGGGGGTCCTGCCGTGGGCAGTGTTTTAGGGTTCACGGTAGTGCAGTGGTGTTTGGGTACTGTAGGGAGTCATGCTTGGGTAGTGTTTTAGGGTTTAGGGTAGTGCAGCGGTGTTGGTGTAGTGTAGGGGGTCATGCTGGGGGTAGTATTTTAGGGTTTAGGAAAGTGCAGTGGTGTTTGGGTAGTGCAGGGGTCGTGCTGCGGGTAGATTTAGGGTTTAGGGTAGTGCAGTGGTGTTTGGGTAGTGTAGCGGGTCGTGATGGGGTAGATTTAGGGTTTAGGGTAGTGCAGTGGTGTTTGGGTAGTGTAGTGGGTCATGATGGGGTAGATTTAGGGTTTACGGTAGTGCACTGGTGTTTGGGTACTGTAGGGGGTCATGCGGGGGTTGTGTTTTAGGGTTTAGGGTAGTGCAGTGGTGTTGGTGTAGTGTAGGGGGTCGTGCTGGGGGTAGTATTTTAGGGTTTAGGGTAGTGCAGTGGTGTTTGGGTAGTACAGGGGTCGTGCTGAGGGTAGATTTAGGGCTTAGGGTAGTGCAGTGGTGTTTGGGTAGTGTGGGGGTCGTGCTGGGGGTAGATTAGGGTTTAGGGTAGTGCAGTGGTGTTTTCTTAGTGTAGGGAGTCGTGCTGGGGAAGTGTTTTAGGGTTTAGGGTAGTGCAATGGTGTTTTGATGGTATAGGGGTACTGCTGGGGGTAGTGATTTAGGGTTTAGGGTAGTGCGGTGGTGTTTGGGTAGTGTAGGGGGTACCTCTTGGGGTAGTGTTTTAGGGTTTAGGGTAGTGCAGTGGTGTTTGGGGCGTGTAGGGGGTCATGTTGGGAGTAGTGTTTTACGGTTTAGGGTAGTGCAGTGGTGTTTGTGAAGTGTAGGGGGTCGTGTTTTAGGGTTTAGGGTAGTGCCGTGGTATTTGTGTAGTGAAAGGGGTCGTGCTAGGGGGACCTTTTTTAGGGTTTAGGGTACTGCAGTGGTGTTTGTGTAGTGTAGGGGGTCGTGTTATAGGGTTTAGAGTAGTGCAGTGGTGTTCGGGCACTGTAGGGGGTCGTGCTGGGGGTGGTGTTTCAGGGTTTAGGGCAGTGCAGTGCTGTTCGGGCAGTGTAGGGGTCGTGCTGGGGTGGTGTTTCAGGGTTTAGGGCAGGGCAGTGGTGTTCGGGCAGTGTAGGGGGTCTTGCTGAGGGTGGTGTTTCAGGGTTTAGGGCAGTGCAGTGGTGTTCGGGCAGCGTAGGGGGTGATGCTGGGGTAGTGTTGCAGGGTTTAGGGCAGTGCAGTGATGTTTGTGTAGTGTAGGGGGTCGTGCTGGGCGTGGTGTTTTAGGGTTTAGGTCAGTGCAGTGGTGTTTGGGTAGTGTAGGGGGTCCTGCTGGGGGCAGTGTTTTAGGGTTTACGGTAGTGCACTGGTATTTGGGTACTGTAGGGGATAATGCGGTGGTAGTGTTTTAGGGTTTAGGGTAGTGCAGTGGTGTTGGTGTAGTGTAGGGGGTCGTGCTGGGGTAGTGTTTTAGGGTTTAGGGTAGTGCAGTGGTGTTTGGGTAGTGTTGGGGGTCGTGCTTTTGGTAGATTTAGGGTTTATGATAGTGCAGTGGTGTTTGGGTAGTGTAGTGGGTCATGATGGGGTTGATTTAGGGTTTACGGTAGTGCACTGGTGTTTGGGTACTGTAGGGGGTCAGGCGGGGGTTGTGTTTTAGGGTTTAGGGTAGTGCAGTGGTGTTTGGGCAGTGTAGGGGTCATGCTGGGGGAAGATTTAGGGTTTAGGGTAGTGCAGTGGTGTTTGGGTAGTGTAGGGAGTCGTGCTGGGGGAGTTTTTTAGGGTTTAGTGTAGTGCAGCAGGGTTTGAGTAGTGTAGGGGATCGTGCTGGGGTAGTGATTTAGGGTTTAGGGTAGTGCAGTGATTTTTGGGTAGTGTAGGGGGTCGTGATGGGGTAGATTTAGGGTTTAGGGAAGTACAGTGGTGTTTGGGTAGTGTAGGGGGTCGTGCTGGGGGTAGACTTATTGTTTAGGGTAGTGCAGTGGTGTTTGGCTAGTGTAGGAGTCATGCTGGGGGAGTGTTTTAGGGTTTAGGGTAGTGCAGCAGGGTTTGGGTAGTGTATGGGATCGTGCTGGGGTAGTGTTTTAGGGTTTAAGGTAGTGCAGTGGTGTTTGGGTAGTGTAGGGGGTCGTGATGGGGTAGATTTAGGGTTTAGGGTAGTGCAGTGGTGTTTGGATAGTGTAGGGAGTTGTGCTGGGGGAGTGTTTTAGGGTTTAGGGTAGTGCAGCAGGGTTTGGGTAGTGTAGGGGATCGTGCCGGGGTAGTGATTTAGGGTTTAGGGTAGTGCAGTGATGTTTGGGTAGTGTAGGGGGTCGTGATGGGGTAGATTTCGGGATTAGGGTAGTGCAGTGGTGTTTGGGTAGTGTAGGGGGTCGTGCTGGGGGTAGATTTATTGTTTAGGGTAGTGCAGTGGTGTTTGGGTAGTGTAGGGGGTCATTCTGGGGGTAGATTTAGGGTTTAGGGTAGTGCAGTGGTGTTTGGCTAGTGTAGGAGTCATGCTGGGGGAGTGTTTTAGGGTTTAGGGTAGTGCAGCAGGGTTTTTGTAGTGTATGGGATCGTGCTGGGGTAGTGTTTTAGGGTTTAAGGTAGTGCAGTGGTGTTTGGGTAGTGTAGGGGGTCGTGATGGGGTAGATTTAGGGTTTAGGGTAGTGCAGTGGTGTTTGGATAGTGTAGGGAGTCGTGCTGGGGGAGTGTTTTAGGGTTTAGGGTAGTGCAGCAGGGTTTCGGTAGTGTAGGGGATCGTGCCGGGGTAGTGATTTAGGGTTTAGGGTAGTGCAGTGATGTTTGGGTAGTGTAGGGGGTCGTGATGGGGTAGATTTAGGGATTAGGGTAGTGCAGTGGTGTTTGGGTAGTGTAGGGGGTCGTGCTGGGGGTAGATTTATTGTTTAGGGTAGTGCAGTGGTGTTTGGGTAGTGTAGCGGGCCATGATGGGGGAGATTTAGGGTTTAGGGTAGTGCAGTGGTGTTTGGGTAGTGTAGGGGGTCGTGCTGGTGGTAGATTTAGGGTTTAGGGTAGTGCAGTGGTGTTTGGGTAGTGTAGTGGGTCGTGATGGGGTTGATTTAGGGTTTACGGTAGTGCACTGGTGTTTGGGTACTGTAGGGGGTCATGCGGGGGTTGTGTTTCAGGTTTAGGGTAGTGCAGTGGTGTTGGTGTAGTGTAGGGGGTCGTGCTGGGGGTAGTATTTTACGGTTTAGGGTAGTGCAGTGGTGTTTGGGTAGTGTGGGGGTCGTGCTAAGGGTAGATTTAGGGTTTAGGGTAGTGCAGTGGTGTTTGGGTAGTGTGGGGGTCGTGCTGGGGGTAGATTAGGGTTTAGGGTAGTGCAGTGGTGTTTACTTAGTGTAGGGAGTCGTGCTGGGGATAGTATTTTAGGGTTTAGGGTAGTGCAAAGGTGTTTGGATGGTATAGGGGTACTGCTGGGGGTAGTGATTTAGGGTTTAGGGTAGTGCAGTGGTGTTTGGGTAGTGTAGGGGGTCCTGCCGTGGGCAGTGTTTTAGGGTTCACGGTAGTGCAGTGGTGTTTGGGTACTGTAGGGAGTCATGCTTGGGTAGTGTTTTAGGGTTTAGGGTAGTGCAGTGGTGTTGGTGTAGTGTAGGGGGTCGTGCAGGGGGTAGTATTTTAGGGTTTAGGAAAGTGCAGTGGTGTTTGGGTAGTGCAGGGGTCGTGCTGAGGGTAGATTTAGGGTTTAGGGTAGTGCAGTGGTGTTTGGGTAGTGTAGCGGGTCGTGATGGGGTAGATTTAGGGTTTAGGGTAGTGCAGTGGTGTTTGGGTAATGTAGTGGGTCATGATGGGGTAGATTTAGGGTTTACGGTAGTGCACTGGTGTTTGGGTACTGTAGGGGGTCATGCGGGGGTTGTGTTTTAGGGTTTAGGGTAGTGCAGTGGTGTTGGTGTAGTGTAGGGGGTCGTGCTGGGGGTAGTATTTTAGGGTTTAGGGTAGTGCAGTGGTGTTTGGGTAGTACAGGGGTCGTGCTGAGGGTAAATTTAGGGCTTAGGGTAGTGCAGTGGTGTTTGGGTAGTGTGGGGGTCGTGCTGGGGGTAGATTAGGGTTTAGGGTAGTGCAGTGGTGTTTTCTTAGTGTAGGGAGTCCCGCTGGGGAAGTGTTTTAGGGTTTAGGGTAGTGCAATGGTGTTTTGATGGTATAGGGGTACTGCTGGGGGTAGTGATTTAGGGTTTAGGGTAGTGCGGTGGTGTTTGGGTAGTGTAGGGGGTACCTCTTGGGGTAGTGTTTTAGGGTTTAGGGTAGTGCAGTGGTATTTTGGTAGTCTAGGGGGTCATGTTGGGAGTAGTGTTTTACGGTTTAGGGTAGTGCAGTGGTGTTTGTGAAGTGTAGGGGGTCATGTTTTAGAGTTTAGGGTAGTGCCGTGGTATTTGTGTAGTGAAAGGGGTCGTGCTGGGGGTACTGTTTTAGGGTTTAGGGTACTGCAGTGGTGTTTGTGTAGTGTAGGGGGTCGTGTTATAGGGTTCAGAGTAGTGCAGTGGTGTTCGGGCACTGTAGGGGGTCGTGCTGGGGGTGGTGTTTCAGGGTTTAGGGCAGTGCAGTGCTGTTCGGGCAGTGTAGGGGTCGTGCTGGGGTGGTGTTTCAGGGTTTAGGGCAGGGCAGTGGTGTTCGGGCAGTGTAGGGGGTCTTGCTGAGGGTGGTGTTTCAGGGTTTAGGGCAGTGCAGTGGTGTTCGGGCAGCGTAGGGGGTGATGCTGGGATAGTGTTGCAGGGTTTAGGGCAGTGCAGTGATGTTTGTGTAGTGTAGGGGGTCGTGCTGGGCGTGGTGTTTTAGGGTTTAGGTCAGTGCAGTGGTGTTTGGGTAGTGTAGGGGGTCCTGCTGGGGGCAGTGTTTTAGGGTTTACGGTAGTGCACTGGTATTTGGGTACTGTAGGGGATAATGCGGTGGTAGTGTTTTAGGGTTTAGGGTAGTGCAGTGGTGTTGGTGTAGTGTAGGGGGTCGTGCTGGGGTAGTGTTTTAGGGTTTAGGGTAGTGCAGTGGTGTTTGGGTAGTGTTGGGGGTCGTGCTTTTGGTAGATTTAGGGTTTATGATAGTGCAGTGGTGTTTGGGTAGTGTAGTGGGTCATGATGGGGTTGATTTAGGGTTTACGGTAGATCACTGGTGTTTGGGTACTGTAGGGGGTCAGGCGGGGTTTGTGTTTTAGGGTTTAGGGTAGTGCAGTGGTGTTTGGGCAGTGTAGGGGTCATGCTGGGGGAAGATTTAGGGTTTAGGGTAGTGCAGTGGTGTTTGGGTAGTGTAGGGAGTCGTGCTGGGGGAGTTTTTTAGGGTTTAGGGTAGTGCAGCAGGGTTTGAGTAGTGTAGGGGATCGTGCTGGGGTAGTGATTTAGGGTTTAGGGTAGTGCAGTGATGTTTGGGTAGTGTAGGGGGTCGTGATGGGGTAGATTTAGGGTTTAGGGAAGTACAGTGGTGTTTGGGTAGTGTAGGGGGTCGTGCTGGGGGTAGACTTATTGTTTAGGGTAGTGCAGTGGTGTTTGGCTAGTGTAGGAGTCATGCTGGGGGAGTGTTTTAGGGTTTAGGGTAGTGCAGCAGGGTTTGGGTAGTGTATGGGATCGTGCTGGGGTAGTGTTTTAGGGTTTAAGGTAGTGCAGTGGTGTTTGGGTAGTGTAGGGGGTCGTGATGGGGTAGATTTAGGGTTTAGGGTAGTGCAGTGGTGTTTGGATAGTGTAGGGAGTCGTGCTGGGGGAGTGTTTTAGGGTTTAGGGTAGTGCAGCAGGGTTTGGGTAGTGTAGGGGATCGTGCCGGGGTAGTGATTTAGGGTTTAGGGTAGTGCAGTGATGTTTGGGTAGTGTAGGGGGTCGTGATGGGGTAGATTTCGGGATTAGGGTAGTGCAGTGGTGTTTGGGTAGTGTAGGGGGTCGTGCTGGGGGTAGATTTATTGTTTAGGGTAGTGCAGTGGTGTTTGGGTAGTGTAGCGGGTCATGATGGGGGAGATTTAGGGTTTAGGGTTGTGCAGTGGTGTTTGGGTAGTGTAGGGGGTCGTGCTGGTGGTAGATTTAGGGTTTAGGGTAGTGCGGTGGTGTTTGGGTAGTGTAGTGGGTCATGATGGGGTTGATTTAGGGTTTACGGTAGTGCACTGGTGTTTGGGTACTGTAGGGGGTCATGCGGGGGTTGTGTTTTAGGGTTTAGGGTAGTGCAGTGGTGTTTGGGCAGTGTAGGGGGTCATGCTGGGGGAAGATTTAGGGTTTAGGGTAGTGCAGTGGTGTTTGGGTAGTGTAGGGAGTCGTGCTGGGGGAGTTTTCTAGGGTTTAGGGTAGTGCAGTAGGCTTTGGGTAGTGAAGGGATCGTGCCGGGGTAGTGATTTAGGGTTTAGGGTAGTGCAGTGATGTTTGGGTAGTGTAGGGGGTCGTGATGGGGTAGATTTAGGGTTTAGGGTAGTGCAGTGGTGTTTGGGTAGTGTAGGGGGTCGTGCTGGGGTAGATTTATTGTTTAGGGTAGTGCAGTGGTGTTTGGGTAGTGTAGCGGGTCATGATGGGGTAGATTTAGGGTTTAGGGTAGTGCAGTGGTGTTTGGGTAGTGTAGGGGGTCGTGCTGGTGGTAGATTTAGGGTTTAGGGTAGTGCAGTGGTGTTTGCTTAGTGTAGGGAGTCGTGCTGGGGTAGTGTTTTAGGGTTTAGGGTAGTGCAATGGTGTTTGGATGGTATAGGGGTACTGCTGGGGGTAGTGATTTAGGGTTTAGGGTAGTGCGGTGGTGTTTGGGTAGTGTAGGGGGTACCTCTTGGGGTAGTGTTTTAGGGTTTAGGGTAGTGCAGTGGTGTTTGGGTAGTGTAGGGGGTCATGTTGGGGGTAGTGTTTTAGGGTTTAGGGTAGTGCAGTGGTGTTTGTGAAGTGTAGGGGGTCGTGTTTTAGGGTTTAGGGTAGTGCCGTGGTATTTGTGGGGTGAAAGGGGTCGTGCTGGGGGTACTGTTTTAGGGTTTAGGGTACTGCAGTGGTGTTTGTGTAGTGTAGGGGGTCGTGTTATAGGGTTTAGAGTAGTGCAGTGGTGTTCGGGCACTGTAGGGGGTCGTGCTGGGGGTAGTATTTTACGGTTTAGGGTAGTGCAGTGGTGTTTGGGTAGTGTGGGGGTCGTGCTAAGGGTAGATTTAGGGTTTAGGGTAGTGCAGTGGTGTTTGGGTAGTGTGGGGGTCGTGCTGGGGGTAGATTAGGGTTTAGGGTAGTGCAGTGGTGTTTACTTAGTGTAGGGAGTCGTGCTGGGGATAGTATTTTAGGGTTTAGGGTAGTGCAAAGGTGTTTGGATGGTATAGGGGTACTGCTGGGGGTAGTGATTTAGGGTTTAGGGTAGTGCAGTGGTGTTTGGGTAGTGTAGGGGGTCCTGCCGTGGGCAGTGTTTTAGGGTTCACGGTAGTGCAGTGGTGTTTGGGTACAGTAGGGAGTCATGCTTGGGTAGTGTTTTAGGGTTTAGGGTAGTGCAGTGGTGTTGGTGTAGTGTAGGGGGTCGTGCTGGGGGTAGTATTTTAGGGTTTAGGAAAGTGCAGTGGTGTTTGGGTAGTGCAGGGGTCGTGCTGAGGGTAGATTTAGGGTTTAGGGTAGTGCAGTGGTGTTTGGGTAGTGTAGCGGGTCGTGATGGGGTAGATTTAGGGTTTAGGGTAGTGCAGTGGTGTTTGGGTAATGTAGTGGGTCATGATGGGGTAGATTTAGGGTTTACGGTAGTGCACTGGTGTTTGGGTACTGTAGGGGGTCATGCGGGGGTTGTGTTTTAGGGTTTAGGGTAGTGCAGTGGTGTTGGTGTAGTGTAGGGGGTCGTGCTGGGGGTAGTATTTTAGGGTTTAGGGTAGTGCAGTGGTGTTTGGGTAGTACAGGGGTCGTGCTGAGGGTAAATTTAGGGCTTAGGGTAGTGCAGTGGTGTTTGGGTAGTGTGGGGGTCGTGCTGGGGGTAGATTAGGGTTTAGGGTAGTGCAGTGGTGTTTTCTTAGTGTAGGGAGTCGTGCTGGGGAAGTGTTTTAGGGTTTAGGGTAGTGCAATGGTGTTTTGATGGTATAGGGGTACTGCTGGGGGTAGTGATTTAGGGTTTAGGGTAGTGCGGTGGTGTTTGGGTAGTGTAGGGGGTACCTCTTGGGGTAGTGTTTTAGGGTTTAGGGTAGTGCAGTGGTATTTTGGTAGTCTAGGGGGTCATGTTGGGAGTAGTGTTTTACGGTTTAGGGTAGTGCAGTGGTGTTTGTGAAGTGTAGGGGGTCGTGTTTTAGAGTTTAGGGTAGTGCCGTGGTATTTGTGTAGTGAAAGGGGTCGTGCTGGGGGTACTGTTTTAGGGTTTAGGGTACTGCAGTGGTGTTTGTGTAGTGTAGGGGGTCGTGTTATAGGGTTCAGAGTAGTGCAGTGGTGTTCGGGCACTGTAGGGGGTCGTGCTGGGGGTGGTGTTTCAGGGTTTAGGGCAGTGCAGTGCTGTTCGGGCAGTGTAGGGGTCGTGCTGGGGTGGTGTTTCAGGGTTTAGGGCAGGGCAGTGGTGTTCGGGCAGTGTAGGGGGTCTTGCTGAGGGTGGTGTTTCAGGGTTTAGGGCAGTGCAGTGGTGTTCGGGCAGCGTAGGGGGTGATGCTGGGATAGTGTTGCAGGGTTTAGGGCAGTGCAGTGATGTTTGTGTAGTGTAGGGGGTCGTGCTGGGCGTGGTGTTTTAGGGTTTAGGTCAGTGCAGTGGTGTTTGGGTAGTGTAGGGGGTCCTGCTGGGGGCAGTGTTTTAGGGTTTACGGTAGTGCACTGGTATTTGGGTACTGTAGGGGATAATGCGGTGGTAGTGTTTTAGGGTTTAGGGTAGTGCAGTGGTGTTGGTGTAGTGTAGGGGGTCGTGCTGGGGTAGTGTTTTAGGGTTTAGGGTAGTGCAGTGGTGTTTGGGTAGTGTTGGGGGTCGTGCTTTTGGTAGATTTAGGGTTTATGATAGTGCAGTGGTGTTTGGGTAGTGTAGTGGGTCATGATGGGGTTGATTTAGGGTTTACGGTAGATCACTGGTGTTTGGGTACTGTAGGGGGTCAGGCGGGGTTTGTGTTTTAGGGTTTAGGGTAGTGCAGTGGTGTTTGGGCAGTGTAGGGGTCATGCTGGGGGAAGATTTAGGGTTTAGGGTAGTGCAGTGGTGTTTGGGTAGTGTAGGGAGTCGTGCTGGGGGAGTTTTTTAGGGTTTAGGGTAGTGCAGCAGGGTTTGAGTAGTGTAGGGGATCGTGCTGGGGTAGTGATTTAGGGTTTAGGGTAGTGCAGTGATGTTTGGGTAGTGTAGGGGGTCGTGATGGGGTAGATTTAGGGTTTAGGGAAGTACAGTGGTGTTTGGGTAGTGTAGGGGGTCGTGCTGGGGGTAAACTTATTGTTTAGGGTAGTGCAGTGGTGTTTGGCTAGTGTAGGAGTCATGCTGGGGGAGTGTTTTAGGGTTTAGGGTAGTGCAGCAGGGTTTGGGTAGTGTATGGGATCGTGCTGGGGTAGTGTTTTAGGGTTTAAGGTAGTGCAGTGGTGTTTGGGTAGTGTAGGGGGTCGTGATGGGGTAGATTTAGGGTTTAGGGTAGTGCAGTGGTGTTTGGATAGTGTAGGGAGTCGTGCTGGGGGAGTGTTTTAGGGTTTAGGGTAGTGCAGCAGGGTTTGGGTAGTGTAGGGGATCGTGCCGGGGTAGTGATTTAGGGTTTAGGGTAGTGCAGTGATGTTTGGGTAGTGTAGGGGGTCGTGATGGGGTAGATTTCGGGATTAGGGTAGTGCAGTGGTGTTTGGGTAGTGTAGGGGGTCGTGCTGGGGGTAGATTTCTTGTTTAGGGTAGTGCAGTGGTGTTTGGGTAGTGTAGCGGGTCATGATGGGGGAGATTTAGGGTTTAGGGTTGTGCAGTGGTGTTTGGGTAGTGTAGGGGGTCGTGCTGGTGGTAGATTTAGGGTTTAGGGTAGTGCGGTGGTGTTTGGGTAGTGTAGTGGGTCATGAAGGGGTTGATTTAGGGTTTACGGTAGTGCACTGGTGTTTGGGTACTGTAGGGGGTCATGCGGGGGTTGTGTTTTAGGGTTTAGGGTAGTGCAGTGGTGTTTGGGCAGTGTAGGGGGTCATGCTGGGGGAAGATTTAGGGTTTAGGGTAGTGCAGTGGTGTTTGGGTAGTGTAGGGAGTCGTGCTGGGGGAGTTTTCTAGGGTTTAGGGTAGTGCAGTAGGCTTTGGGTAGTGTAGGGGATCGTGCCGGGGTAGTGATTTAGGGTTTAGGGTAGTGCAGTGATGTTTGGGTAGTGTAGGGGGTCGTGATGGGGTAGATTTAGGGTTTAGGGTAGTGCAGTGGTGTTTGGGTAGTGTAGGGGGTCGTGCTGGGGTAGATTTATTGTTTAGGGTAGTGCAGTGGTGTTTGGGTAGTGTAGCGGGTCATGATGGGGTAGATTTAGGGTTTAGGGTAGTGCAGTGGTGTTTGGGTAGTGTAGGGGGTCGTGCTGGTGGTAGATTTAGGGTTTAGGGTAGTGCAGTGGTGTTTGCTTAGTGTAGGGAGTCGTGCTGGGGTAGTGTTTTAGGGTTTAGGGTAGTGCAATGGTGTTTGGATGGTATAGGGGTACTGCTGGGGGTAGTGATTTAGGGTTTAGGGTAGTGCGGTGGTGTTTGGGTAGTGTAGGGGGTACCTCTTGGGGTAGTGTTTTAGGGTTTAGGGTAGTGCAGTGGTGTTTGGGTAGTGTAGGGGGTCATGTTGGGGGTAGTGTTTTAGGGTTTAGGGTAGTGCAGTGGTGTTTGTGAAGTGTAGGGGGTCGTGTTTTAGGGTTTAGGGTAGTGCCGTGGTATTTGTGGGGTGAAAGGGGTCGTGCTGGGGGTACTGTTTTAGGGTTTAGGGTACTGCAGTGGTGTTTGTGTAGTGTAGGGGGTCGTGTTATAGGGTTTAGAGTAGTGCAGTGGTGTTCGGGCACTGTAGGGGGTCATGCTGGGGGTGGTGTTTCAGGGTTTAGGGCAGTGCAGTGCTGTTCGGGCAGTGTAGGGGGACTTGCTGAGGGTGGTGTTTCAGGGTTTAGGGCAGTGCAGTGGTGTTCGGGCAGTGTAGGGTGTCGTGCGGGTCTGGTGTTTCAGGGTTTAGGCCAATGCAGTGGTGTTCGGGCAGCGTAGGGGGTGATGCTGGGGTAGTGTTGTAGGGTTTAGGGCAGTGCAGTGATGTTTGTGTAGTGTAGGGGGTCGTGCTGGGGGTGGTGTTTTAGGGTTTAGGTCAGTGCAGTGGTGTTTGGGTAGTGTAGGGGGTCCTGCTGGGGGCAGTGTTTTAGGGTTTACGGTAGTGCACTGGTATTTGGGTACTGTAGCGGATAATGCGGTGGTAGTGTTTTAGGTTTTAGGGTAGTGCAGTGGTGTTGGTGTAGTGTAGGGGGTCGTGCTGGGGGTAGTGTTTTAGGGTTTAGGGTAGTGCAGTGGTGTTTGGGTAGTGTTGGGGGTCGTGCTGGTGGTAGATTTAGGGTTTATGGTAGTGCAGTGGTGTTTGGGTAGTGTAGTGGGTCATGATGGGGTTGATTTAGGGTTTACAGTAGTGCACTGGTGTTTGGGTACTGTAGGGGTCATGCGGGGGTTGTGTTTTAGGGTTTAGGGTAGTGCAGTGGTATTTGGGCAGTGTAGGGGGTCATGCTGGGGAAGATTTAGGGTTTAGGGTAGTGCAGTGGTGTTTGGGTAGTGTAGGGGGTCATTC